>NC_091215.1:15008730-15308730 GCF_040958095.1 Procambarus clarkii
ATAAATATATGGATCTTATGGATCTTATATAAGATCCAAGATTTGGACCACACACACAAGAATTGGGATCCAAGAGTCAATGCTCGATCCTGCAAGGACAAATAGGTGAGTACACACACACACACACACACAGGCGGGACCAAAAAGCCAGAGCTCAACCCCTGCAAACAGAACCAGGTGAGAATACTCACACACACACACACACACACACACACACACACACACACACACACACACACACACACTCACACTAGTTGATAATGGACTGTTTTGTGTTCGTATCCATGTGTACTATTGTCATGACCGACAGACACGTGAAGCTGTATGTGTTTATGTGTACCTGTAATTAAACTGACATGTGTACGGTAATTATATGTATGTGTCCATTTTAAAGGTACATATTTTTGAATGTTTATTTATGTAAATTGATTGACATATGTACGTATGCCCGCGTTTAGTGTTACTGTAATTTATATGGTTAACATGTATACGTTTGAATGACATAGTTTCCCATTATTGTCACATTTTTTGTTAATGTTTCGCTGTTCACTCTCACTCTCTGACCCCCGTCGACTAATTGTGCTCACGTGTGTTTGTTCAAGGTACGGTAACCATTGGCTTTTTACCCAATAATTTGCCACTATTTGCAAACAAACATTTCTAAAGAACATCTATGTTTCTGATAAATATTCTTTTTCCTAACATACAAGTCAATCACACAGTACCTAACCTCAGTCAGAAACACTTTTCTTACTATCTCTCACAACGTCTTTTGCATATATATCCTATCTTAATCAATTTATAATTTAAAGTCATAACTGGCAACCCTCTTCCAGCGCCTTCAAGGCCACCAAACATCATTCCTTTCCATTAACCTCTCCCAAATTATCTTTTGCACCAATACACACACTAGGGGGCTTTATAGCTGAGTGGACAGCGCTCTCGACTCGTAATCCTAGGGTCAAAGTTCGATCCCCCGGTGATGGCGTAAACGAAAATCAGCAGAGTTTCATTCATTCTGATGCTCCTCTTACCGAGCAGTACATAGGTACTTGGGCATTAGACACCTGTTACGGGCTGCTTTCTTGGTGTGTGTATGTGGATTTTTTTTTATTAGCTAGTAAAAATTGATTGATTCACAGTTGAGAGGCGGGCCGAAAGAGCAGAGCTCAACCCTCGCAAGAACAACTAGGTGAACACAACTAGATAAATACTAACTAACCACGATCTCGAATAATCTACTACACACGCTACCACCTCCCCCCACTCCCTAAATCACTCTACATAAGTCATTAAAAATATCAAACAAATCAATTAATACACCAAAAATACTAACTATAAATAAAGGAACCAAATTTTAAACATACAGCGACTCCAGCGTGATCTAGTCGGAGGAGAACGTGTTCTCATCTGGATAGATTGCGATCGAGCCTGTCGGAACGGTTGTGTAACTGCAGGGCACAAATATTTGTGTGTCCCCCCTCCTGTAGCTGCTTCTGTTTCGAAAGGTTCCCTGGATAACTGGAATTGGCCTGGCCCTAGGAAAGTGGGGAAGGGGTGAAATCCGTTGGGCCCACGGATGGATACCTTGGATCCATAGACCTAGGGTAGGTCTAATCACCTGGGATTCGAACCCACGGTGGGAATAAGGGAGGAGATTTGGGGGAGGAGGGACACAAATAGTTCCTGGAGCCAAACCTCACATATATCCGGACACTCACACACACACACACACACACACACCCTTATCCGAACATTCACAGAGACACTCACACACACACATCCATAGACTGTGATAAGGGGGACCATCTGAGGGGACACAGATGGCCTCCTGAAACCACAGATGTAACCGAACACTCCGGTCCGGTTACATCATCCGGACACTCACAGTGACACTCACACTCACACAC
The DNA here is from genome assembly GCF_040958095.1 of Procambarus clarkii. Lineage (NCBI taxonomy): Eukaryota > Metazoa > Arthropoda > Malacostraca > Decapoda > Cambaridae > Procambarus > Procambarus clarkii. Next base: position 15,010,641 of record NC_091215.1, read on the forward strand.
TGACACACATCCATAGACACAAACTGTGAAAAGGAAGACCATCTGAGGGGACACAGATGGCCTCCTGAAACCATATTCATCCGGACACTCACAGGGACCCCCACACTCACCCGGACACTCACACTAACACACTGACACACATCCATAGACTAAAACTGTGATAAGGGAGACCATCTGAGGGGACACAGATGGCCTCCTGGACCCACAGGGTCCATATCAATACAGATCAATATTTAAATATACATATATATTTATAAATATAATTTTTTTATATATTGTATTTATTTATTTAAATAAATATTATTTATTTAAAAATAATAAATTTTATATATTTAAATATATAATTTTTTTCGTATATTTTATTATATAATAAATTTATATATTTATATAATTTATATAATTATATAAATATATGGATCTTATGGATCTTATATAAGATCCAAGATTTGGACCACACACACAAGATTTGGGATCCAAGAGTCAATGCTCGATCCTGCAAGCACAAATTGGTGAGTACACACACACACACACACACACACACACAGGCGGGACCAAAAAGCCAGAGCTCAACCCCTGCAAACAGAAGCAGGTGAGAATACACACACACACACACACACACACACACACACACACACACACACACACACACAAACACACACACACACACACACACACACACACACACACACACACACACACACACACACACACACACACACACACACACACACACACACACACTCACACTAGTTGATAATGGACTGTTTTGTGTTCGTATCCATGTGTACTATTGTCATGACCGACAGACACGTGAAGCTGTATGTGTTTATGTGTACCTGTAATTAAACTGACATGTGTACGGTAATTATCTGTATGTGTCCATTTTAAAGGTACATATTTTTGAATGTTTATTTATGTAAATTGATTGATATATGTACGTATGCCCGCGTTTAGTGTTACTGTAATTTATATGGTTAACATGTATACGTTTGAATGACATAGTTTCCCATTATTGTCACATTTTTTGTTACTGTTTCGCTGTTCACTCTCACTCTCTGACCCCCGTCGACTAATTGTGCTCACGTGTGTTTGTTCAAGGTACGGTAACCATTGGCTTTTTACCCAATAATTTGCCACTATTTGCAAACAAACATTTCTAAAGAACATCTATGTTTCTGATAAATATTCTTTTTCCTAACATACAAGTCAATCACACAGTACCTAACCTCAGTCAGAAACACTTTTCTTACTATCTCTCACAACGTCTTTTGCATATATATCCTATCTTAATCAATTTATAATTTAAAGTCATAACTGGCAACCCTCTTCCAGCGCCTTCAAGGCCACCAAACATCATTCCTTTCCATTAACCTCTCCCAAATTATCTTTTGCACCAATACACACACTAGGGGGCTTTATAGCTGAGTGGACAGCGCTCTCGACTCGTAATCCTAGGGTCAAAGTTCGATCCCCCGGTGATGGCGTAAACGAAAATCAGCAGAGTTTCATTCATTCTGATGCTCCTCTTACCGAGCAGTACATAGGTACTTGGGCATTAGACACCTGTTACGGGCTGCTTTCTTGGTGTGTGTATGTGGATTTTTTTTTATTAGCTAGTAAAAATTGATTGATTCACAGTTGAGAGGCGGGCCGAAAGAGCAGAGCTCAACCCTCGCAAGAACAACTAGGTGAACACAACTAGATAAATACTAACTAACCACGATCTCGTATAATCTACTACACACGCTACCACCTCCCCCCACTCCCTAAATCACTCTACATAAGTCATTAAAAATATAAAACAAATCAATTAATACACCAAAAATACTAACTATAAATAAAGGAACCAAATTTTAAACATACAGCGACTCCAGCGTGATCTAGTCGGAGGAGAACGTGTTCTCATCTGGATAGATTGCGATCGAGCCTGTCGGAACGGTTGTGTAAATGCAGGGCACAAATATTTGTGTGTCCCCTCCTGTAGCTGCCTCTGTTTCGACAGGTTCCCTGGATAGCTGGAATTGGCCTGGCCCTAGGAAAGTGGGGAAGGGGTGAAATCCGTTGGGCCCACGGATTGATACCTTGGATCCATAGACCTAGGGTAGGTCTAATCACCTGGGATTCGAACCCACGGTGGGAATAAGGGAGGAGATTTGGGGGAGAAGGGACACAAATGGTTCCTGGAACCAAACCTCACATATATCCGGACACTCACACACACACACACACACCCTTATCCGAACATTCACAGAGACACTCACACACACACATCCATAGACTGTGATAAGGGAGACCATCTGAGGGGACACAGATGGCCTCCTGAAACCACAGATGTAACCGAACACTCCGGTCCGGTTACATCATCCGGACACTCACAGTGACACTCGCACTCACACACTGACACACATCCATAGACACAAACTGTGATAAGGGAGACCATCTGAGGGGACACAGATGGCCTCCTGAAACCATATTCATCCGGACACTCACAGGGACCCCCACACTCACCCGGACACTCACACTAACACACTGACACACATCCATAGACTAAAACTGTGATAAGGGAGACCATCTGAGGGGACACAGATGGCCTCCTGGACCCACAGGGCCCATATCCATACAGATCAATATTTAAATATACATATATATTAATAAATATAATTTTTTTATATATTGTATTTATTTATTTATATAAATATTATTTATTTAAAAATAATAAATTTTATATATTTAAATATATAATTTTTTTCGTATATTTTATTATATAATAAATTTATTTATTTATATAATTTATATAATTATATAAATATATGGATCTTATGGATCTTATATAAGATCCAAGATTTGGACCACACACACAAGAATTGGGATCCAAGAGTCAATGCTCGATCCTGCAAGGACAAATAGGTGAGTACACACACACACACACACACAGGCGGGACCAAAAAGCCAGAGCTCAACCCCTGCAAACAGAACCAGGTGAGAATACTCACACACACACACACACACACACACACACACACACACACACACACACACACACACACACACACACACACACACACACACACACACACTCACACTAGTTGATAATGGACTGTTTTGTGTTCGTATCCATGTGTACTATTGTCATGACCGACAGACACGTGAAGCTGTATGTGTTTATGTGTACCTGTAATTAAACTGACATGTGTACGGTAATTATATGTATGTGTCCATTTTAAAGGTACATATTTTTGAATGTTTATTTATGTAAATTGATTGACATATGTACGTATGCCCGCGTTTAGTGTTACTGTAATTTATATGGTTAACATGTATACGTTTGAATGACATAGTTTCCCATTATTGTCACATTTTTTGTTACTGTTTCGCTGTTCACTCTCACTCTCTGACCCCCGTCGACTAATTGTGCTCACGTGTGTTTGTTCAAGGTACGGTAACCATTGGCTTTTTACCCAATAATTTGCCACTATTTGCAAACAAACATTTCTAAAGAACATCTATGTTTCTGATAAATATTCTTTTTCCTAACATACAAGTCAATCACACAGTACCTAACCTCAGTCAGAAACACTTTTCTTACTATCTCTCACAACGTCTTTTGCATATATATCCTATCTTAATCAATTTATAATTTAAAGTCATAACTGGCAACCCTCTTCCAGCGCCTTCAAGGCCACCAAACATCATTCCTTTCCATTAACCTCTCCCAAATTATCTTTTGCACCAATACACACACTAGGGGGCTTTATAGCTGAGTGGACAGCGCTCTCGACTCGTAATCCTAGGGTCAAAGTTCGATCCCCCGGTGATGGCGTAAACGAAAATCAGCAGAGTTTCATTCATTCTGATGCTCCTCTTACCGAGCAGTACATAGGTACTTGGGCATTAGACACCTGTTACGGGCTGCTTTCTTGGTGTGTGTATGTGGATTTTTTTTTATTAGCTAGTAAAAATTGATTGATTCACAGTTGAGAGGCGGGCCGAAAGAGCAGAGCTCAACCCTCGCAAGAACAACTAGGTGAACACAACTAGATAAATACTAACTAACCACGATCTCGTATAATCTACTACACACGCTACCACCTCCCCCCACTCCCTAAATCACTCTACATAAGTCATTAAAAATATAAAACAAATCAATTAATACACCAAAAATACTAACTATAAATAAAGGAACCAAATTTTAAACATACAGCGACTCCAGCGTGATCTAGTCGGAGGAGAACGTGTTCTCATCTGGATAGATTGCGATCGAGCCTGTCGGAACGGTTGTGTAACTGCAGGGCACAAATATTTGTGTGTCCCCCTCCTGTAGCTGCCTCTGTTTCGACAGGTTCCCTGGATAACTGGAATTGGCCTGGCCCTAGGAAAGTGGGGAAGGGGTGAAATCCGTTGGGCCCACGGATGGATACCTTGGATCCATAGACCTAGGGTAGGTCTAATCACCTGGGATTCGAACCCACGGTGGGAATAAGGGAGGAGATTTGGGGGAGGAGGGACACAAATGGTTCCTGGAACCAAACCTCACATATATCCGGACACTCACACACACACACACACACACACCCTTATCCGAACAGTCACAGAGACACTCACACACACACATCCATAGACTGTGATAAGGGAGACCATCTGAGGGGACACAGATGGCCTCCTGAAACCACAGATGTAACCGAACACTCCGGTCCGGTTACATCATCCGGACACTCACAGTGACACTCACACTCACACACTGACACACATCCATAGACACAAACTGTGATAAGGAAGACCATCTGAGGGGACACAGATGGCCTCCTGAAACCATATTCATCCGGACACTCACAGGGACCCCCACACTCACCCGGACACTCACACTAACACACTGACACACATCCATAGACTAAAACTGTGATAAGGGAGACCATCTGAGGGGACACAGATGGCCTCCTGGACCCACAGGGTCCATATCAATACAGATCAATATTTAAATATACATATATATTTATAAATATAATTTTTTTATATATTGTATTTATTTATTTAAATAAATATTATTTATTTAAAAATAATAAATTTTATATATTTAAATATATAATTTTTTTCGTATATTTTATTATATAATAAATTTATATATTTATATAATTTATATAATTATATAAATATATGGATCTTATGGATCTTATATAAGATCCAAGATTTGGACCACACACACAAGATTTGGGATCCAAGAGTCAATGCTCGATCCTGCAAGCACAAATAGGTGAGTACACACACACACACACACAGGCGGGACCAAAAAGCCAGAGCTCAACCCCTGCAAACAGAAGCAGGTGAGAATACACACACACACACACACACACACACACACACACACACACACACACACACACACACACACACACACACACACACACACACACACAAACAAACACACACACACACACACACACACACACACACACACACACACACACACACACACACACACACACACACACACACACACACACACTCACACTAGTTGATAATGGACTGTTTTGTGTTCGTATCCATGTGTACTATTGTCATGACCGACAGACACGTGAAGCTGTATGTGTTTATGTGTACCTGTAATTAAACTGACATGTGTACGGTAATTATCTGTATGTGTCCATTTTAAAGGTACATATTTTTGAATGTTTATTTATGTAAATTGATTGATATATGTACGTATGCCCGCGTTTAGTGTTACTGTAATTTATATGGTTAACATGTATACGTTTGAATGACATAGTTTCCCATTATTGTCACATTTTTTGTTACTGTTTCGCTGTTCACTCTCACTCTCTGACCCCCGTCGACTAATTGTGCTCACGTGTGTTTGTTCAAGGTACGGTAACCATTGGCTTTTTACCCAATAATTTGCCACTATTTGCAAACAAACATTTCTAAAGAACATCTATGTTTCTGATAAATATTCTTTTTCCTAACATACAAGTCAATCACACAGTACCTAACCTCAGTCAGAAACACTTTTCTTACTATCTCTCACAACGTCTTTTGCATATATATCCTATCTTAATCAATTTATAATTTAAAGTCATAACTGGCAACCCTCTTTGAGCGCCTTCAAGGCCAACAAACATCATTCCTTTCCATTAACCTCTCCCAAATTATCTTTTGCACCAATACACACACTAGGGGGCTTTATAGCTGAGTGGACAGCGCTCTCGACTCGTAATCCTAGGGTCAAAGTTCGATCCCCCGGTGATGGCGTAAACGAAAATCAGCAGAGTTTCATTCATTCTGATGCTCCTCTTACCGAGCAGTACATAGGTACTTGGGCATTAGACACCTGTTACGGGCTGCTTTCTTGGTGTGTGTATGTGGATTTTTTTTATTAGCTAGTAAAAATTGATTGATTCACAGTTGAGAGGCGGGCCGAAAGAGCAGAGCTCAACCCTCGCAAGAACAACTAGGTGAACACAACTAGATAAATACTAACTAACCACGATCTCGTATAATCTACTACACACGCTACCACCTCCCCCCACTCCCTAAATCACTCTACATAAGTCATTAAAAATATAAAACAAATCAATTAATACACCAAAAATACTAACTATAAATAAAGGAACCAAATTTTAAACATACAGCGACTCCAGCGTGATCTAGTTGGAGGAGAACGTGTTCTCATCTGGATAGATTGCGATCGAGCCTGTCGGAACGGTTGTGTAACTGCAGGGCACAAATATTTGTGTGTCCCCTCCTGTAGCTGCCTTTGTTTCGACAGGTTCCCTGGATAGCTGGAATTGGCCTGGCCCTAGGAAAGTGGGGAAGGGGTGAAATCCGTTGGGCCCACGGATGGATACCTTGGATCCATAGACCTAGGGTAGGTCTAATCACCTGGGATTCGAACCCACGGTGGGAATAAGGGAGGAGATTTGGGGGAGAAGGGACACAAATGGTTCCTGGAACCAAACCTCACATATATCCGGACACTCACACACACACACACACACCCTTATCCGAACATTCACAGAGACACTCACACACACACATCCATAGACTGTGATAAGGGAGACCATCTGAGGGGACACAGATGGCCTCCTGAAACCACAGATGTAACCGAACACTCCGGTCCTGTTACATCATCCGGACACTCACAGTGACACTCACACTCACACACTGACACACATCCATAGACACAAACTGTGATAAGGGAGACCATCTGAGGGGACACAGATGGCCTCCTGAAACCATATTCATCCGGACACTCACAGGGACCCCCACACTCACCCGGACACTCACACTAACACACTGACACACATCCATAGACTAAAACTGTGATAAGGGAGACCATCTGAGGGGACACAGATGGCCTCCTGGACCCACAGGGTCCATATCCATACAGATCAATATTTAAATATACACATATATTTATAAATATATTTTTTTTATATATTGTATTTATTTATTTATATAAATATTATTTATTTAAAAATAATAAATTTTATATATTTAAATATATAATTTTTTTCGTATATTTTATTATATAATAAATTTATTTATTTATATAATTTATATAATTATATAAATATATGGATCTTATGGATCTTATATAAGATCCAAGATTTGGACCACACACACAAGAATTGGGATCCAAGAGTCAATGCTCGATCCTGCAAGGACAAATAGGTGAGTACACACACACACACACACAGGCGGGACCAAAAAGCCAGAGCTCAACCCCTGCAAACAGAACCAGGTGAGAATACTCACACACACACACACACACACACACACACACACACACACACACACACACACACACACACACACACACACACACACACACACACACACACACACACACTCACACTAGTTGATAATGGACTGTTTTGTGTTCGTATCCATGTGTACTATTGTCATGACCGACAGACACGTGAAGCTGTATGTGTTTATGTGTACCTGTAATTAAACTGACATGTGTACGGTAATTATCTGTATGTGTCCATTTTAAAGGTACATATTTTTGAATGTTTATTTATGTAAATTGATTGATATATGTACGTATGCCCGCGTTTAGTGTTACTGTAATTTATATGGTTAACATGTATACGTTTGAATGACATAGTTTCCCATTATTGTCACATTTTTTGTTACTGTTTCGCTGTTCACTCTCACTCTCTGACCCCCGTCGACTAATTGTGCTCACGTGTGTTTGTTCAAGGTACGGTAACCATTGGCTTTTTACCCAATAATTTGCCACTATTTGCAAACAAACATTTTTAAAGAACATCTATGTTTCTGATAAATATTCTTTTTCCTAACATACAAGTCAATCACACAGTACCTAACCTCAGTCAGAAACACTTTTCTTACTATCTCTCACAACGTCTTTTGCATATATATCCTATCTTAATCAATTTATAATTTAAAGTCATAACTGGCAACCCTCTTCCAGCGCCTTCAAGGCCACCAAACATCATTCCTTTCCATTAACCTCTCCCAAATTATCTTTTGCACCAATACACACACTAGGGGGCTTTATAGCTGAGTGGACAGCGCTCTCGACTCGTAATCCTAGGGTCAAAGTTCGATCCCCCGGTGATGGCGTAAACGAAAATCAGCAGAGTTTCATTCATTCTGATGCTCCTCTTACCGAGCAGTACATAGGTACTTGGGCATTAGACACCTGTTACGGGCTGCTTTCTTGGTGTGTGTATGTAGATTTTTTTTTATTAGCTAGTAAAAATTGATTGATTCACAGTTGAGAGGCGGGCCGAAAGAGCAGAGCTCAACCCTCGCAAGAACAACTAGGTGAACACAACTAGATAAATACTAACTAACCACGATCTCGTATAATCTACTACACACGCTACCACCTCCCCCCACTCCCTAAATCACTCTACATAAGTCATTAAAAATATAAAACAAATCAATTAATACACCAAAAATACTAACTATAAATAAAGGAACCAAATTTTAAACATACAGCGACTCCAGCGTGATCTAGTCGGAGGAGAACGTGTTCTCATCTGGATAGATTGCGATCGAGCCTGTCGGAACGGTTGTGTAACTGCAGGGCACAAATATTTGTGTGTCCCCTCCTGTAGCTGCCTCTGTTTCGACAGGTTCCCTGGATAGCTGGAATTGGCCTGGCCCTAGGAAAGTGGGGAAGGGGTGAAATCCGTTGGGCCCACGGATGGATACCTTGGATCCATAGACCTAGGGTAGGTCTAATCACCTGGGATTCGTACCCACGGTGGGAATAAGGGAGGAGATTTGGAGGAGAAGGGACACAAATGGTTCCTGGAACCAAACCTCACATATATCCGGACACTCACACACACACACACACACCCTTATCCGAACATTCACAGAGACACTCACACACACACATCCATAGACTGTGATAAGGGAGACCATCTGAGGGGACACAGATGGCCTCCTGAAACCACAGATGTAACCGAACACTCCGGTCCGGTTACATCATCCGGACACTCACAGTGACACTCACACTCACACACTGACACACATCCATAGACACAAACTGTGATAAGGGAGACCATCTGAGGGGACACAGATGGCCTCCTGAAACCATATTCATCCGGACACTCACAGGGACCCCCACACTCACCCGGACACTCACACTAACACACTGACACACATCCATAGACTAAAACTGTGATAAGGGAGACCATCTGAGGGGACACAGATGGCCTCCTGGACCCACAGGGTCCATATCCATACAGATCAATATTTAAATATACATATATATTTATAAATATAATTTTTTTATATATTGTATTTATTTATTTATATAAATATTATTTATTTAAAAATAATAAATTTTATATATTTAAATATATAATTTTTTTCGTATATTTTATTATATAATAAATTTATTTATTTATATAATTTATATAATTATATAAATATATGGATCTTATGGATCTTATATAAGATCCAAGATTTGGACCACACACACAAGAATTGGGATCCAAGAGTCAATGGTCGATCCTGCAAGGACAAATAGGTGAGTACACACACACACACACACACAGGCGGGACCAAAAAGCTAGAGCTCAACCCCTGCAAACAGAACCAGGTGAGAATACTCACACACACACACACACACACACACACACACACACACACACACACACACACACACACACACACACACACACACACACACACACACACACACACACACACACACACACACACACACTCACACTAGTTGATAATGGACTGTTTTGTGTTCGTATCCATGTGTACTATTGTCATGACCGACAGACACGTGAAGCTGTATGTGTTTATGTGTACCTGTAATTAAACTGTCATGTGTACGGTAATTATATGTATGTGTCCATTTTAAAGGTACATATTTTTGAATGTTTATTTATGTAAATTGATTGACATATGTACGTATGCCCGCGTTTAGTGTTACTGTAATTTATATGGTTAACATGTATACGTTTGAATGACATAGTTTCCCATTATTGTCACATTTTTTGTTACTGTTTCGCTGTTCACTCTCACTCTCTGACCCCCGTCGACTAATTGTGCTCACGTGTGTTTGTTCAAGGTACGGTAACCATTGGCTTTTTACCCAATAATTTGCCACTATTTGCAAACAAACATTTCTAAAGAACATCTATGTTTCTGATAAATATTCTTTTTCATAACATACAAGTCAATCACACAGTACCTAACCTCAGTCAGAAACACTTTTCTTACTATCTCTCACAACGTCTTTTGCATATATATCCTATCTTAATCAATTTATAATTTAAAGTCATAACTGGCAACCCTCTTCCAGCGCCTTCAAGGCCACCAAACATCATTCCTTTCCATTAACCTCTCCCAAATTATCTTTTGCACCAATACACACACTAGGGGGCTTTATAGCTGAGTGGACAGCGCTCTCGACTCGTAATCCTAGGGTCAAAGTTCGATCCCCCGGTGATGGCGTAAACGAAAATCAGCAGAGTTTCATTCATTCTGATGCTCCTCTTACCGAGCAGTACATAGGTACTTGGGCATTAGACACCTGTTACGGGCTGCTTTCTTGGTGTGTGTATGTGGATTTTTTTTTATTAGCTAGTAAAAATTGATTGATTCACAGTTAAGAGGCGGGCCGAAAGAGCAGAGCTCAACCCTCGCAAGAACAACTAGGTGAACACAACTAGATAAATACTAACTAACCACGATCTCGTATAATCTACTACACACGCTACCACCTCCCCCCACTCCCTAAATCACTCTACATAAGTCATTAAAAATATAAAACAAATCAATTAATACACCAAAAATACTAACTATAAATAAAGGAACCAAATTTTAAACATACAGCGACTCCAGCGTGATCTAGTCGGAGGAGAACGTGTTCTCATCCGGATAGATTGCGATCGAGCCTGTCGGAACGGTTGTGTAACTGCAGGGCACAAATATTTGTGTGTCCCCCTCCTGTAGCTGCCTCTGTTTCGACAGGTTCCCTGGATAGCTGGAATTGGCCTGGCCCTAGGAAAGTGGGGAAGGGGTGAAATCCGTTGGGCCCACGGATGGATACCTTGGATCCATAGACCTAGGGTAGGTCTAATCACCTGGGATTCGAACCCACGGTGGGAATAAGGGAGGAGATTTGGGGGAGGAGGGACACAAATGGTTCCTGGAACCAAACCTCACATATATCCGGACACTCACACACACACACACACACACCCTTATCCGAACATTCACAGAGACACTCACACACACACATCCATAGACTGTGATAAGGGAGACCATCTGAGGGGACACAGATGGCCTCCTGAAACCACAGATGTAACCGAACACTCCGGTCCGGTTACATCATCCGGACACTCACAGTGACACTCACACTCACACACTGACACACATCCATAGACACAAACTGTGATAAGGAAGACCATCTGAGGGGACACAGATGGCCTCCTGAAACCATATTCATCCGGACACTCACAGGGACCCCCACACTCACCCGGACACTCACACTAACACACATCCATAGACTAAAACTGTGATAAGGGAGACCATCTGAGGGGACACAGATGGCCTCCTGGACCCACAGGGTCCATATCAATACAGATCAATATTTAAATATACATATATATTTATAAATATAATTTTTTTATATATTGTATTTATTTATTTAAATAAATATTATTTATTTAAAAATAATAAAATTTATATATTTAAATATATAATTTTTTTCGTATATTTTATTATATAATAAATTTATATATTTATATAATTTATATAATTATATAAATATATGGATCTTATGGATCTTATATAAGATCCAAGATTTGGACCACACACACAAGACTTGGGATCCAAGAGTCAATGCTTGATCCTGCAAGCACAAATAGGTGAGTACACACACACACACACACACACACAGGCGGGACCAAAAAGCCAGAGCTCAACCCCTGCAAACAGAAGCAGGTGAGAATACACACACACACACACACACACACACACACACACACACACACACACACACACACACACACACACACACACACACACACACACTCACACTAGTTGATAATGGACTGTTTTGTGTTCGTATCCATGTGTACTATTGTCATGACCGACAGACACGTGAAGCTGTATGTGTTTATGTGTACCTGTAATTAAACTGACATGTGTACGGTAATTATATGTATGTGTCCATTTTAAAGGTACATATTTTTGAATGTTTATTTATGTAAATTGATTGACATATGTACGTATGCCCGCGTTTAGTGTTACTGTAATTTATATGGTTAACATGTATACGTTTGAATGACATAGTTTCCCATTATTGTCACATTTTTTGTTACTGTTTCGCTGTTCACTCTCACTCTCTGACCCCCGTCGACTAATTGTGCTCACGTGTGTTTGTTCAAGGTACGGTAACCATTGGTTTTTTACCCAATAATTTGCCACTATTTGCAAACAAACATTTCTAAAGAACATCTATGTTTCTGATAAATATTCTTTTTCCTAACATACAAGTCAATCACACAGTACCTAACCTCAGTCAGAAACACTTTTCTTACTATCTCTCACAACGTCTTTTGCATATATATCCTATCTTAATCAATTTATAATTTAAAGTCATAACTGGCAACCCTCTTCCAGCGCCTTCAAGGCCACCAAACATCATTCCTTTCCATTAACCTCTCCCAAATTATCTTTTGCACCAATACACACACTAGGGGGCTTTATAGCTGAGTGGACAGCGCTCTCGACTCGTAATCCTAGGGTCAAAGTTCGATCCCCCGGTGATGGCGTAAACGAAAATCAGCAGAGTTTCATTCATTCTGATGCTCCTCTTACCGAGCAGTACATAGGTACTTGGGCATTAGACACCTGTTACGGGCTGCTTTCTTGGTGTGTGTATGTGGATTTTTTTTTATTAGCTAGTAAAAATTGATTGATTCACAGTTGAGAGGCGGGCCGAAAGAGCAGAGCTCAACCCTCGCAAGAACAACTAGGTGAACACAACTAGATAAATACTAACTAACCACGATCTCGTATAATCTACTACACACGCTACCACCTCCCCCTACTCCCTAAATCACTCTACATAAGTCATTAAAAATATAAAACAAATCAATTAATACACCAAAAATACTAACAATAAATAAAGGAACCAAATTTTAAACATACAGCGACTCCAGCGTGATCTAGTCGGAGGAGAACGTGTTCTCATCTGGATAGATTGCGATCGAGCCTGTCGGAACGGTTGTGTAACTGCAGGGCACAAATATTTGTGTGTCCCCTCCTGTAGCTGCCTCTGTTTCGACAGGTTCCCTGGATAGCTGGAATTGGCCTGGCCCTAGGAAAGTGGGGAAGGGGTGAAATCCGTTGGGCCCACGGATGGATACCTTGGATCCATAGACCTAGGGTAGGTCTAATCACCTGGGATTCGAACCCACGGTGGGAATAAGGGAGGAGATTTGGGGGAGAAGGGACACAAATGGTTCCTGGAACCAAACCTCACATATATCCGGACACTCACACACACACACACACACCCTTATCCGAACATTCACAGAGACACTCACACACACACATCCATAGACTGTGATAAGGGAGACCATCTGAGGGGACACAGATGGCCTCCTGAAACCACAGATGTAACCGAACACTCCGGTCCGGTTACATCATCCGGACACTCACAGTGACACTCACACTCACACACTGACACACATCCATAGACACAAACTGTGATAAGGAAGACCATCTGAGGGGACACAGATGGCCTCCTGAAACCATATTCATCCGGACACTCACAGGGACCCCCACACTCACCCGGACACTCACACTAACACACATCCATAGACTAAAACTGTGATAAGGGAGACCATCTGAGGGGACACAGATGGCCTCCTGGACCCACAGGGTCCATATCAATACAGATCAATATTTAAATATACATATATATTTATATATATAATTTTTTTATATATTGTATTTATTTATTTAAATAAATATTATTTATTTAAAAATAATAAATTTTATATATTTAAATATATAATTTTTTTCGTATATTTTATTATATAATAAATTTATATATTTATATAATTTATATAATTATATAAATATATGGATCTTATGGATCTTATATAAGATACAAGATTTGGACCACACACACAAGATTTGGGATCCAAGAGTCAATGCTTGATCCTGCAAGCACAAATAGGTGAGTACACACACACACACACACACACACACAGGCGGGACCAAAAAGCCAGAGCTCAACCCCTGCAAACAGAAGCAGGTGAGAATACACACACACACACACACACACACACACACACACACACACACACACACACACACACACACACACACACACACACACACACACACACACACTCACACTAGTTGATAATGGACTGTTTTGTGTTCGTATCCATGTGTACTATTGTCATGACCGACAGACACGTGAAGCTGTATGTGTTTATGTGTACCTGTAATTAAACTGACATGTGTACGGTAATTATATGTATGTGTCCATTTTAAAGGTACATATTTTTTAATGTTTATTTATGTAAATTGATTGACATATGTACGTATGCCCGCGTTTAGTGTTAGTGTAATTTATATGGTTAACATGTATACGTTTGAATGACATAGTTTCCCATTATTGTCACATTTTTTGTTACTGTTTCGCTGTTCACTCTCACTCTCTGACCCCCGTCGACTAATTGTGCTCACGTGTGTTTGTTCAAGGTACGGTAACCATTGGCTTTTTACCCAATAATTTGCCACTATTTGCAAACAAACATTTCTAAAGAACATCTATGTTTCTGATAAATATTCTTTTTCCTAACATACAAGCCAATCACACAGTACCTAACCTCAGTCAGAAACACTTTTCTTACTATCTCTCACAACGTCTTTTGCATATATATCCTATCTTAATCAATTTATAATTTAAAGTCATAACTGGCAACCCTCTTCCAGCGCCTTCAAGGCCACCAAACATCATTCCTTTCCATTAACCTCTCCCAAATTATCTTTTGCACCAATACACACACTAGGGGGCTTTATAGCTGAGTGGACAGCGCTCTCGACTCGTAATCCTAGGGTCAAAGTTCGATCCCCCGGTGATGGCGTAAACGAAAATCAGCAGAGTTTCATTCATTCTGATGCTCCTCTTACCGAGCAGTACATAGGTACTTGGGCATTAGACACCTGTTACGGGCTGCTTTCTTGGTGTGTGTATGTGGATTTTTTTTTATTAGCTAGTAAAAATTGATTGATTCACAGTTGAGAGGCGGGCCGAAAGAGCAGAGCTCAACCCTCGCAAGAACAACTAGGTGAACACAACTAGATAAATACTAACTAACCACGATCTCGTATAATCTACTACACACGCTACCACCTCCCCCTACTCCCTAAATCACTCTACATAAGTCATTAAAAATATAAAACAAATCAATTAATACACCAAAAATACTAACTATAAATAAAGGAACCAAATTTTAAACATACAGCGACTCCAGCGTGATCTAGTCGGAGGAGAACGTGTTCTCATCTGGATAGATTGCGATCGAGCCTGTCGGAACGGTTGTGTAACTGCAGGGCACAAATATTTGTGTGTCCCCTCCTGTAGCTGCCTCTGTTTCGACAGGTTCCCTGGATAGCTGGAATTGGCCTGGCCCTAGGAAAGTGGGGAAGGGGTGAAATCCGTTGGGCCCACGGATGGATACCTTGGATCCATAGACCTAGGGTAGGTCTAATCACCTGGGATTCGAACCCACGGTGGGAATAAGGGAGGAGATTTGGGGGAGGAGGGACACAAATGGTTCCTGGAACCAAACCTCACATATATCCGGACACTCACACACACACACACACACCCTTATCCGAACATTCACAGAGACACTCACACACACACATCCATAGACTGTGATAAGGGAGACCATCTGAGGGGACACAGATGGCCTCCTGAAACCACAGATGTAACCGAACACTCCGGTCCGGTTACATCATCCGGACACTCACAGTGACACTCACACTCACACACTGACACACATCCATAGACACAAACTGTGATAAGGGAGACCATCTGAGGGGACACAGATGGCCTCCTGAAACCATATTCATCCGGACACTCACAGGGACCCCCACACTTACCCGGACACTCACACTAACACACTGACACACATCCATAGACTAAAACTGTGATAAGGGAGACCATCTGAGGGGACACAGATGGCCTCCTGGACCCACAGGGTCCATATCCATACAGATCAATATTTAAATATACATATATATTTATAAATATAATTTTTTTTTATATTGTATTTATTTATTTATATAAATATTATTTATTTAAAAATAATAAATTTTATATATTTAAATATATAATTTTTTTCGTATATTTTATTATATAATAAATTTATTTATTTATATAATTTATATAATTATATAAATATATGGATCTTATGGATCTTATATAAGATCCTAGATTTGGACCACACACACAAGATTTGGGATCCAAGAGTCAATGCTCGATCCTGCAAGCACAAATAGGTGAGTACACACACACACACACACACACACAGGCGGGACCAAAAAGCCAGAGCGCAACCCTTGCAAACAGAAGCAGGTGAGAATACACACACAGACACACACACACACACACACACACACACACACACACACACACACACACACACACTCACACTAGTTGATAATGGACTGTTTTGTGTTCGTATCCATGTGTACTATTGTCATGACCGACAGACACGTGAAGCTGTATGTGTTTATGTGTACCTGTAATTAAACTGACATGTGTATGGTAATTATCTGTATGTGTCCATTTTAAAGGTACATATTTTTGAATGTGTATTTATGTAAATTGATTGACATATGTACGTATGCCCGCGTTTAGTGTTACTGTAATTTATATGGTTAACATGTATACGTTTGAATGACATAGTTTCCCATTATTGTCACATTTTTTGTTACTGTTTCGCTGTTCACTCTCACTCTCTGACCCCCGTCGACTAATTGTGCTCACGTGTGTTTGTTCAAGGTACGGTAACCATTGGCTTTTTGCCCAATAATTTGCAACTATTTGCAAACAAACATTTCTAAAGAACATCTATGTTTCTGATAAATATTCTTTTTCCTAACATACAAGTCAATCACACAGTACCTAACCTCAGTCAGAAACACTTTTCTTACTATCTCTCACAACGTCTTTTGCATATATATCCTATCTTAATCAATTTATAATTTAAAGTCATAACTGGCAACCCTCTTCCAGCGCCTTCAAGGCCACCAAACATCATTCCTTTCCATTAACCTCTCCCAAATTATCTTTTGCACCAATACACACACTAGGGGGCTTTATAGCTGAGTGGACAGCGCTCTCGACTCGTAATCCTAGGGTCAAAGTTCGATCCCCCGGTGATGGCGTAAACGAAAATCAGCAGAGTTTCATTCATTCTGATGCTCCTCTTACCGAGCAGTACATAGGTACTTGGGCATTAGACACCTGTTACGGGCTGCTTTCTTGGTGTGTGTATGTGGATCTTTTTTTATTAGCTAGTAAAAATTGATTGATTCACAGTTGAGAGGCGGGCCGAAAGAGCAGAGCTCAACCCTCGCAAGAACAACTAGGTGAACACAACTAGATAAATACTAACTAACCACGATCTCGTATAATCTACTACACACGCTACCACCTCCCCCCACTCCCTAAATCACTCTACATAAGTCATTAAAAATATAAAACAAATCAATTAATACACCAAAAATACTAACTATAAATAAAGGAACCAAATTTTAAACATACAGCGAATCCAGCGTGATCTAGTCGGAGGAGAACGTGTTCTCATCTGGATAGATTGCGATCGAGCCTGTCGGAACGGTTGTGTAACTGCAGGGCACAAATATTTGTGTGTCGCCTCCTGTAGCTGCCTCTGTTTCGACAGGTTCCCTGGATAGCTGGAATTGGCCAGGCCCTAGGAAAGTGGGGAAGGGGTGAAATCCGTTGGGCCCACGGATGGATACCTTGGATCCATAGACCTAGGGTAGGTCTAATCACCTGGGATTCGAACCCACGGTGGGAATAAGGGAGGAGATTTGGGGGAGGAGGGACACAAATGGTTCCTGGAACCAAACCTCACATATATCCGGACACTCACACACACACACATACACCCTTATCCGAACATTCACAGAGACACTCACACACACACATCCATAGACTGTGATAAGGGAGACCATCTGAGGGGACACAGATGGCCTCCTGAAACCACAGATGTAACCGAACACTCCGGTCCGGTTACATCATCCGGACACTCACAGTGACACTCACACTCACACACTGACACACATCCATAGACACAAACTGTGATAAGGGAGACCATCTGAGGGGACACAGATGGCCTCCTGAAACCATATTCATCCGGACACTCACAGGGACCCCCACACTTACCCGGACACTCACACTAACACACTGACACACATCCATAGACTAAAACTGTGATAAGGGAGACCATCTGAGGGGACACAGATGGCCTCCTGGACCCACAGGGTCCATATCCATACAGATCAATATTTAAATATACATATATATTTATAAATATAATTTTTTTTTATATTGTATTTATTTATTTATATAAATATTATTTATTTAAAAATAATAAATTTTATATATTTAAATATATAATTTTGTTCGTATATTTTATTATATAATAAATTTATTTATTTATATAATTTATATAATTATATAAATATATGGATCTTATGGATCTTATATAAGATCCAAGATTTGGACCACACACACAAGATTTGGGATCCAAGAGTCAATGCTCGATCCTGCAAGCACAAATAGGTGAGTACACACACACACACACACACACACAGGCGGGACCAAAAAGCCAGAGCGCAACCCTTGCAAACAGAAGCAGGTGAGAATACACACACACACACACACACACACACACACACACACACACACACACACACACACACACACACACACACACACACACTCACACTAGTTGATAATGGACTGTTTTGTGTTCGTATCCATGTGTACTATTGTCATGACCGACAGACACGTGAAGCTGTATGTGTTTATGTGTACCTGTAATTAAACTGACATGTGTACGGTAATTATCTGTATGTGTCCATTTTAAAGGTACATATTTTTGAATGTTTATTTATGTAAATTGATTGACATATGTACGTATGCCCGCGTTTAGTGTTACTGTAATTTATATGGTTAACATGTATACGTTTGAATGACATAGTTTCCCATTATTGTCACATTTGTTGTTACTGTTTCGCTGTTCACTCTCACTCTCTGACCCCCGTCGACTAATTGTGCTCACGTGTGTTTATTCAAGGTACGGTAACCATTGGCTTTTTACCCAATAATTTGCAACTATTTGCAAACAAACATTTCTAAAGAACATCTATGTTTCTGATAAATATTCTTTTTCCTAACATACAAGTCAATCACACAGTACCTAACCTCAGTCAGAAACACGTTTCTTACTATCTCTCACAACGTCTTTTGCATATATATCCTATCTTAATCAATTTATAATTTAAAGTCATAACTGGCAACCCTCTTCCAGCGCCTTCAAGGCCACCAAACATCATTCCTTTCCATTAACCTCTCCCAAATTATCTTTTGCACCAATACACACACTAGGGGGCTTTATAGCTGAGTGGACAGCGCTCTCGACTCGTAATCCTAGGGTCAAAGTTCGATCCCCCGGTGATGGCGTAAACGAAAATCAGCAGAGTTTCATTCATTCTGATGCTTCTCTTACCGAGCAGTACATAGGTACTTGGGCGTTAGACACCTGTTACGGGCTGCTTTCTTGGTGTGTGTATGTGGATTTTTTTTTATTAGCTAGTAAAAATTGATTGATTCACAGTTGAGAGGCGGGCCGAAAGAGCAGAGCTCAACCCTCACAAGAACAACTAGGTGAACACAACTAGATAAATACTAACTAACCACGATCTCGTATAATCTACTACACACGCTACCACCTCCCCCCACTCCCTAAATCACTCTACATAAGTCATTAAAAATATAAAACAAATCAATTAATACACCAAAAATACTAACTATAAATAAAGGAACCAAATTTTAAACATACAGCGACTCCAGCGTGATCTAGTCGGAGGAGAACGTGTTCTCATCTGGATAGATTGCGATCGAGCCTGTCGGAACGGTTGTGTAACTGCAGGGCACAAATATTTGTGTGTCCCCTCCTGTAGCTGCCTCTGTTTCGACAGGTTCCCTGGATAGCTGGAATTGGCCTGGCCCTAGGAAAGTGGGGAAGGGGTGAAATCCGTTGGGCCCACGGATGGATACCTTGGATCCATAGACCTAGGGTAGGTCTAATCACCTGGGATTCGAACCCACGGTGGGAATAAGGGAGGAGATTTGGGGGAGGAGGGACACAAATGGTTCCTGGAACCAAACCTCACATATATCCGGACACTCACACACACACACACACACCCTTACCCGAACATTCACAGAGACACTCACACACACACATCCATAGACTGTGATAAGGGAGACCATCTGAGGGGACACAGATGGCCTCCTGAAACCACAGATGTAACCGAACACTCCGGTCCGGTTACATCATCCGGACACTCACAGTGACACTCACACTCACACACTGACACACATCCATAGACACAAACTGTGATAAGGGAGACCATCTGAGGGGACACAGATGGCCTCCTGAAACCATATTCATCCGGACACTCACAGGGACCCCCACACTTACCCGGACACTCACACTAACACACTGACACACATCCATAGACTAAAACTGTGATAAGGGAGACCATCTGAGGGGACACAGATGGCCTCCTGGACCCACAGGGTCCATATCCATACAGATCAATATTTAAATATACATATATATTTATAAATATAATTTTTTTATATATTGTATTTATTTATTTAAAAATAATAAATTTTATATATTTAAATATATCATTTTTTTCGTATATTATATAATAAATTTATTTATTTATATAATTTATATAATTATATAAATATACGGATCTTATGGATCTTATATAAGATCCAAGATTTGGACCACACACACAAGATTTGGGATCCAAGAGTCAATGCTCGATCCTGCAAGCACAAATAGGTGAGTACACACACACACACACACACACACACACACACACACACACACACACACACACACACACACACAGGCGGGACCAAAAAGCCAGAGCTCAGCCCCTGCAAACAGAACCATGTGACACACACACACACACACACACACACACACACACACACACACACACACACACACACACACACACACATACACACACACACACACACACACACACACACACACACACACACACACACTAGTTGATAATGGACTGTTTTGTGTTCGTATCCATGTGTACTATTGTCATGACCGACAGACACGTGAAGCTGTATGTGTTTATGTGTACCTGTAATTAAACTGACATGTGTACGGTAATTATCTGTATGTGTCCATTTTAAAGGTACATATTTTTGAATGTTTATTTATGTAAATTGATTGACATATGTACGTATGCCCGCGTTTAGTGTTACTGTAATTTATATGGTTAACATGTATACGTTTGAATGACATAGTTTCCCATTATTGTCACATTTTTTGTTACTGTTTCGCTGTTCACTCTCACTCTCTGACCCCCGTCGACTAATTGTGCTCACGTGTGTTTGTTCAAGGTACGGTAACCATTGGCTTTTTACCCAATAATTTGCCACTATTTGCAAACAAACATTTCTAAAGAACATCTATGTTTCTGATAAATATTCTTTTTCCTAACATACAAGTCAATCACACAGTACCTAACCTCAGTCAGAAACACTTTTCTTACTATCTCTCACAACGTCTTTTGCATATATATCCTATCTTAATCAATTTATAATTTAAAGTCATAACTGGCAACCCTCTTCCAGCGCCTTCAAGGCCACCAAACATCATTCCTTTCCATTAACCTCTCCCAAATTATCTTTTGCACCAATACACACACTAGGGGGCTTTATAGCTGAGTGGACAGCGCTCTCGACTCGTAATCCTAGGGTCAAAGTTCGATCCCCCGGTGATGGCATAAACGAAAATCAGCAGAGTTTCATTCATTCTGATGCTCCTCTTACCGAGCAGTACATAGGTACTTGGGCATTAGACACCTGTTACGGGCTGCTTTCTTGGTGTGTGTATGTGGATTTTTTTTTATTAGCTAGTAAAAATTGATTGATTCACAGTTGAGAGGCGGGCCGAAAGAGCAGAGCTCAACCCTCGCAAGAACAACTAGGTGAACACAACTAGATAAATACTAACTAACCACGATCTCGTATAATCTACTACACACGCTACCACCTCCCCCCACTCCCTAAATCACTCTACATAAGTCATTAAAAATATAAAACAAATCAATTAATACACCAAAAATACTAACTATAAATAAAGGAACCAAATTTTAAACATACAGCGACTCCAGCGTGATCTAGTCGGAGGAGAACGTGTTCTCATCTGGATAGATTGCGATCGAGCCTGTCGGAACGGTTGTGTAACTGCAGGGCACAAATATTTGTGTGTCCCCTCCTGTAGCTGCCTCTGTTTCGACAGGTTCCCTGGATAGCTGGAATTGGCCTGGCCCTAGGAAAGTGGGGAAGGGGTGAAATCCGTTGGGCCCACGGATGGATACCTTGGATCCATAGACCTAGGGTAGGTCTAATCACCTGGGATTCGAACCCACGGTGGGAATAAGGGAGGAGATTTGGGGGAGGAGGGACACAAATGGTTCCTGGAACCAAACCTCACATATATCCGGACACTCACACACACACACACACACCCTTATCCGAACATTCACAGAGACACTCACACACACACATCCATAGACTGTGATAAGGGAGACCATCTGAGGGGACACAGATGGCCTCCTGAAACCACAGATGTAACCGAACACTCCGGTCCGGTTACATCATCCGGACACTCACAGTGACACTCACACTCACACACTGACACACATCCATAGACACAAACTGTGATAAGGGAGACCATCTGAGGGGACACAGATGGCCTCCTGAAACCATATTCATCCGGACACTCACAGGGACCCCCACACTTACCCGGACACTCACACTAACACACTGACACACATCCATAGACTAAAACTGTGATAAGGGAGACCATCTGAGGGGACACAGATGGCCTCCTGGACCCACAGGGTCCATATCCATACAGATCAATATTTAAATATACATATATATTTATAAATATAATTTTTTTATATATTGTATTTATTTATTTAAATAAATATTATTTATTTAAAAATAATAAATTTTATATATTTAAATATATAATTTTTTCGTATATTTTATTATATAATAAATTTATTTATTTATATAATTTATATAATTATATAAATATATGGATCTTATGGATCTTATATAAGATCCAAGATTTGGACCACACACACAAGATTTGGGATCCAAGAGTCAATGCTCGATCCTGCAAGCACAAATAGGTGAGTACACACACACACACAGGCGGGACCAAAAAGCCAGAGCTCAACCCCTGCAAACAGAAGCAGGTGAGAATACAAACACACACACACACACACACACACACACACACACACACACACACACAAACACACACACACACAAACACACACACACACACACACACACACACACACACACACACACACACACACACACACACACACACACACACACACACACACACACACACACACACACACACACTCACACTAGTTGATAATGGACTGTTTTGTGTTCGTATCCATGTGTACTATTGTCATGACCGACAGACACGTGAAGCTGTATGTGTTTATGTGTACCTGTAATTAAACTGACATGTGTACGGTAATTATCTGTATGTGTCCATTTTAAAGGTACATATTTTTGAATGTTTATTTATGTAAATTGATTGACATATGTACGTATGCCCGCGTTTAGTGTTACTGTAATTTATATGGTTAACATGTATACGTTTGAATGACATAGTTTCCCATTATTGTCACATTTGTTGTTACTGTTTCGCTGTTCACTCTCACTCTCTGACCCCCACCGACTAATTGTGCTCACGTGTGTTTATTCAAGGTACGGTAACCATTGGCTTTTTACCCAATAATTTGCAACTATTTGCAAACAAACATTTCTAAAGAACATCTATGTTTCTGATAAATATTCTTTTTCCTAACATACAAGTCAATCACACAGTACCTAACCTCAGTCAGAAACACGTTTCTTACTATCTCTCACAACGTCTTTTGCATATATATCCTATCTTAATCAATTTATAATTTAAAGTCATAACTGGCAACCCTCTTCCAGCGCCTTCAAGGCCACCAAACATCATTCCTTTCCATTAACCTCTCCCAAATTATCTTTTGCACCAATACACACACTAGGGGGCTTTATAGCTGAGTGGACAGCGCTCTCGACTCGTAATCCTAGGGT
Organism: Procambarus clarkii; assembly: GCF_040958095.1. Lineage (NCBI taxonomy): Eukaryota > Metazoa > Arthropoda > Malacostraca > Decapoda > Cambaridae > Procambarus > Procambarus clarkii. The sequence goes on from NC_091215.1 coordinate 15,035,644, forward strand.
CAAAGTTCGATCCCCCGGTGATGGCGTAAACGAAAATCAGCAGAGTTTCATTCATTCTGATGCTCCTCTTACCGAGCAGTACATAGGTACTTGGGCGTTAGACACCTGTTACGGGCTGCTTTCTTGGTGTGTGTATGTGGATTTTTTTTTATTAGCTAGTAAAAATTGATTGATTCACAGTTGAGAGGCGGGCCGAAAGAGCAGAGCTCAACCCTCACAAGAACAACTAGGTGAACACAACTAGATAAATACTAACTAACCACGATCTCGTATAATCTACTACACACGCTACCACCTCCCCCCACTCCCTAAATCACTCTACATAAGTCATTAAAAATATAAAACAAATCAATTAATACACCAAAAATACTAACTATAAATAAAGGAACCAAATTTTAAACATACAGCGACTCCAGCGTGATCTAGTCGGAGGAGAACGTGTTCTCATCTGGATAGATTGCGATCGAGCCTGTCGGAACGGTTGTGTAACTGCAGGGCACAAATATTTGTGTGTCCCCTCCTGTAGCTGCCTCTGTTTCGACAGGTTCCCTGGATAGCTGGAATTGGCCTGGCCCTAGGAAAGTGGGGAAGGGGTGAAATCCGTTGGGCCCACGGATGGATACCTTGGATCCATAGACCTAGGGTAGGTCTAATCACCTGGGATTCGAACCCACGGTGGGAATAAGGGAGGAGATTTGGGGGAGGAGGGACACAAATGGTTCCTGGAACCAAACCTCACATATATCCGGACACTCACACACACACACACACACCCTTACCCGAACATTCACAGAGACACTCACACACACACATCCATAGACTGTGATAAGGGAGACCATCTGAGGGGACACAGATGGCCTCCTGAAACCACAGATGTAACCGAACACTCCGGTCCGGTTACATCATCCGGACACTCACAGTGACACTCACACTCACACACTGACACACATCCATAGACACAAACTGTGATAAGGGAGACCATCTGAGGGGACACAGATGGCCTCCTGAAACCATATTCATCCGGACACTCACAGGGACCCCCACACTTACCCGGACACTCACACTAACACACTGACACACATCCATAGACTAAAACTGTGATAAGGGAGACCATCTGAGGGGACACAGATGGCCTCCTGGACCCACAGGGTCCATATCCATACAGATCAATATTTAAATATACATATATATTTATAAATATAATTTTTTTATATATTGTATTAATTTATTTAAAAATAATAAATTTTATATATTTAAATATATCATTTTTTTCGTATATTATATAATAAATTTATTTATTTATATAATTTATATAATTATATAAATATACGGATCTTATGGATCTTATATAAGATCCAAGATTTGGACCACACACACAAGATTTGGGATCCAAGAGTCAATGCTCGATCCTGCAAGCACAAATAGGTGAGTACACACACACACACACACACACACACACACACACACACACACACACACACACACAGGCGGGACCAAAAAGCCAGAGCTCAGCCCCTGCAAACAGAACCATGTGACACACACACACACACACACACACACACACACACACACACACACACACACACACACACACACACACATACACACACACACACACACACACACACACACACACACACACTAGTTGATAATGGACTGTTTTGTGTTCGTATCCATGTGTACTATTGTCATGACCGACAGACACGTGAAGCTGTATGTGTTTATGTGTACCTGTAATTAAACTGACATGTGTACGGTAATTATCTGTATGTGTCCATTTTAAAGGTACATATTTTTGAATGTTTATTTATGTAAATTGATTGACATATGTACGTATGCCCGCGTTTAGTGTTACTGTAATTTATATGGTTAACATGTATACGTTTGAATGACATAGTTTCCCATTATTGTCACATTTTTTGTTACTGTTTCGCTGTTCACTCTCACTCTCTGACCCCTGTCGACTAATTGTGCTCACGTGTGTTTGTTCAAGGTACGGTAACCATCGGCTTTTTACCCAATAATTTGCCACTATTTGCAAACAAACATTTCTAAAGAACATCTATGTTTCTGATAAATATTCTTTTTCCTAACATACAAGTCAATCACACAGTACCTAACCTCAGTCAGAAACACTTTTCTTACTATCTCTCACAACGTCTTTTGCATATATATCCTATCTTAATCAATTTATAATTTAAAGTCATAACTGGCAACCCTCTTCCAGCGCCTTCAAGGCCACCAAACATCATTCCTTTCCATTAACCTCTCCCAAATTATCTTTTGCACCAATACACACACTAGGGGGCTTTATAGCTGAGTGGACAGCGCTCTCGACTCGTAATCCTAGGGTCAAAGTTCGATCCCCCGGTGATGGCGTAAACGAAAATCAGCAGAGTTTCATTCATTCAGATGCTCCTCTTACCGAGCAGTACATAGGTACTTGGGCATTAGACACCTGTTACGGGCTGCTTTCTTGGTGTGTGTATGTGGATTTTTTTTATTAGCTAGTAAAAATTGATTGATTCACAGTTGAGAGGCGGGCCGAAAGAGCAGAGCTCAACCCTCGCAAGAACAACTAGGTGAACACAACTAGATAAATACTAACTAACCACGATCTCGTATAATCTACTACACACGCTACCACCTCCCCCACTCCCTAAATCACTCTACATAAGTCATTAAAAATATAAAACAAATCAATTAATACACCAAAAATACTAACTATAAATAAAGGAACCAAATTTTAAACATACAGCGACTCCAGCGTGATCTAGTCGGAGGAGAACGTGTTCTCATCTGGATAGATTGCGATCGAGCCTGTCGGAACGGTTGTGTAACTGCAGGGCACAAATATTTGTGTGTCCCCTCCTGTAGCTGCCTCTGTTTCGACAGGTTCCCTGGATAGCTGGAATTGGCCTGGCCCTAGGAAAGTGGGGAAGGGGTGAAATCCGTTGGGCCCACGGATGGATACCTTGGATCCATAGACCTAGGGTAGGTATAATCACCTGGGATTCGAACCCACGGTGGGAATAAGGGAGGAGATTTGGGGGAGGAGGGACACAAATGGTTCCTGGAACCAAACCTCACATATATCCGGACACTCACACACACACACACACACCCTTATCCGAACATTCACAGAGACACTCACACACACACATCCATAGACTGTGATAAGGGAGACCATCTGAGGGGACACAGATAGCCTCCTGAAACCACAGATGTAACCGAACACTCCGGTCTGGTTACATCATCCGGACACTCACAGTGACACTCACACTCACACACTGACACACATCCATAGACACAAACTGTGATAAGGGAGACCATCTGAGGGGACACAGATGGCCTCCTGAAACCATAATCATCCGGACACTCACAGGGACCCCCACACTCACCCGGACACTCACAATAACACACTGACACACATCCATAGACTAAAACTGTGATAAGGGAGACCATCTGAGGGGACACAGATGGCCTCCTGGACCCACAGGGTCCATATCCATACAGATCAATATTTAAATATACTTATATATTTATAAATATAATTTTTTTATATATTTTATTTATTTATTTAAATAAATATGATTTATTTAAAAATAATAAATTTTATATATTTAAATATATCATTTTTTTCGTATATTTTATTATATAATAAATTTATTTATTTATATAATTTATATAATTATATAAATATATGGATCTTATGTATCTTATATAAGATCCAAGATTTGGACCACACACACAAGATTTGGGATCCAAGATTCAATGCTCGATCCTGCAAGCACAAATAGGTGAGTACACACACACACACACACAGGCGGGACCAAAAAGCCAGAGCTCAACCCCTGCAAACAGAACCAGGTGAGACACACACACACACACACACACACACACACACACACACACACACACACACACACACACTCAGGCGGGACCAAAAAGCCAGAGCTCAATCCCTGCAAACAGAACCAGGTGAGAATACACACACACACACACACACACACACACACACACACACACACACACACACACACACACACACACACACACACACTCACACTAGTTGATAATGGACTGCTTTGTGTTCGTATCCATGTGTACTATTGTCATGACCGACAGACACGTGAAGCTGTATGTGTTTATGTGTACCTGTAATTAAACTGACATGTGTACGGTAATTATCTGTATGTGTCCATTTTAAAGGTACATATTTTTGAATGTTTATTTATGTAAATTGATTGACATATGTACGTATGCCCGCGTTAATTGATACTGTAATTTATATGGTTAACATGTATACGTTTGAATGACATAGTTTCCCATTATTGTCACATTTTTTGTTACTGTTTCGCTGTTCACTCTCACTCTCTGACCCCCGTCGACTAATTGTGCTCACGTGTGTTTGTTCAAGGTACGGTAACCATTGGCTTTTTACCCAATAATTTGCAACTATTTGCAAACAAACATTTCTAAAGAACATCTATGTTTCTGATAAATATTCTTTTTCCTAACATACAAGTCAATCACACAGTACATAACCTCAGTCAGAAACACTTTTCTTACTATCTCTCACAACGTCTTTTGCATATATATCCTATCTTAATCAATTTATAATTAATATTCATAACTGGCAACCCTCTTCCAGCGCCTTCAAGGCCACCAAACATCATTCCTTTCCATTAACCACTCCCAAATTATCTTTTGCACCAATACACACACTAGGGGGCTTTATAGCTGAGTGGACAGCACTCTCGACTCGTAACCCTAGGGTCAAAGTTCGATCCCCCGGTGATGGCGTAAACGAAAATCAGCAGAGTTTCATTCATTCTGATGCTCCTCTTACCGAGCAGTACATAGGTACTTGGGCGTTAGACACCTGTTACGGGCTGCTTTCTTGGTGTGTGTATGTGGATTTTTTTTTATTAGCTAGTAAAAATTGATTGATTCACAGTTGAGAGGCGGGCCGAAAGAGCAGAGCTCAACCCTCACAAGAACAACTAGGTGAACACAACTAGATAAATACTAACTAACCACGATCTCGTATAATCTACTACACACGCTACCACCTCCCCCCACTCCCTAAATCACTCTACATAAGTCATTAAAAATATAAAACAAATCAATTAATACACCAAAAATACTAACTATAAATAAAGGAACCAAATTTTAAACATACAGCGACTCCAGCGTGATCTAGTCGGAGGAGAACGTGTTCTCATCTGGATAGATTGCGATCGAGCCTGTCGGAACGGTTGTGTAACTGCAGGGCACAAATATTTGTGTGTCCCCTCCTGTAGCTGCCTCTGTTTCGACAGGTTCCCTGGATAGCTGGAATTGGCCTGGCCCTAGGAAAGTGGGGAAGGGGTGAAATCCGTTGGGCCCACGGATGGATACCTTGGATCCATAGACCTAGGGTAGGTCTAATCACCTGGGATTCGAACCCACGGTGGGAATAAGGGAGGAGATTTGGGGGAGGAGGGACACAAATGGTTCCTGGAACCAAACCTCACATATATCCGGACACTCACACACACACACACACACCCTTACCCGAACATTCACAGAGACACTCACACACACACATCCATAGACTGTGATAAGGGAGACCATCTGAGGGGACACAGATGGCCTCCTGAAACCACAGATGTAACCGAACACTCCGGTCCGGTTACATCATCCGGACACTCACAGTGACACTCACACTCACACACTGACACACATCCATAGACACAAACTGTGATAAGGGAGACCATCTGAGGGGACACAGATGGCCTCCTGAAACCATATTCATCCGGACACTCACAGGGACCCCCACACTTACCCGGACACTCACACTAACACACTGACACACATCCATAGACTAAAACTGTGATAAGGGAGACCATCTGAGGGGACACAGATGGCCTCCTGGACCCACAGGGTCCATATCCATACAGATCAATATTTAAATATACATATATATTTATAAATATAATTTTTTTATATATTGTATTAATTTATTTAAAAATAATAAATTTTATATATTTAAATATATCATTTTTTTCGTATATTATATAATAAATTTATTTATTTATATAATTTATATAATTATATAAATATACGGATCTTATGGATCTTATATAAGATCCAAGATTTGGACCACACACACAAGATTTGGGATCCAAGAGTCAATGCTCGATCCTGCAAGCACAAATAGGTGAGTACACACACACACACACACACACACACACACACACACACACACACACACACACACACAGGCGGGACCAAAAAGCCAGAGCTCAGCCCCCGCAAACAGAACCATGTGACACACACACACACACACACACACACACACACACACACACACACACACACACACACACACACACATACACACACACACACACACACACACACACACACACACACACTAGTTGATAATGGACTGTTTTGTGTTCGTATCCATGTGTACTATTGTCATGACCGACAGACACGTGAAGCTGTATGTGTTTATGTGTACCTGTAATTAAACTGACATGTGTACGGTAATTATCTGTATGTGTCCATTTTAAAGGTACATATTTTTGAATGTTTATTTATGTAAATTGATTGACATATGTACGTATGCCCGCGTTTAGTGTTACTGTAATTTATATGGTTAACATGTATACGTTTGAATGACATAGTTTCCCATTATTGTCACATTTTTTGTTACTGTTTCGCTGTTCACTCTCACTCTCTGACCCCTGTCGACTAATTGTGCTCACGTGTGTTTGTTCAAGGTACGGTAACCATCGGCTTTTTACCCAATAATTTGCCACTATTTGCAAACAAACATTTCTAAAGAACATCTATGTTTCTGATAAATATTCTTTTTCCTAACATACAAGTCAATCACACAGTACCTAACCTCAGTCAGAAACACTTTTCTTACTATCTCTCACAACGTCTTTTGCATATATATCCTATCTTAATCAATTTATAATTTAAAGTCATAACTGGCAACCCTCTTCCAGCGCCTTCAAGGCCACCAAACATCATTCCTTTCCATTAACCTCTCCCAAATTATCTTTTGCACCAATACACACACTAGGGGGCTTTATAGCTGAGTGGACAGCGCTCTCGACTCGTAATCCTAGGGTCAAAGTTCGATCCCCCGGTGATGGCGTAAACGAAAATCAGCAGAGTTTCATTCATTCAGATGCTCCTCTTACCGAGCAGTACATAGGTACTTGGGCATTAGACACCTGTTACGGGCTGCTTTCTTGGTGTGTGTATGTGGATTTTTTTTATTAGCTAGTAAAAATTGATTGATTCACAGTTGAGAGGCGGGCCGAAAGAGCAGAGCTCAACCCTCGCAAGAACAACTAGGTGAACACAACTAGATAAATACTAACTAACCACGATCTCGTATAATCTACTACACACGCTACCACCTCCCCCACTCCCTAAATCACTCTACATAAGTCATTAAAAATATAAAACAAATCAATTAATACACCAAAAATACTAACTATAAATAAAGGAACCAAATTTTAAACATACAGCGACTCCAGCGTGATCTAGTCGGAGGAGAACGTGTTCTCATCTGGATAGATTGCGATCGAGCCTGTCGGAACGGTTGTGTAACTGCAGGGCACAAATATTTGTGTGTCCCCTCCTGTAGCTGCCTCTGTTTCGACAGGTTCCCTGGATAGCTGGAATTGGCCTGGCCCTAGGAAAGTGGGGAAGGGGTGAAATCCGTTGGGCCCACGGATGGATACCTTGGATCCATAGACCTAGGGTAGGTCTAATCACCTGGGATTCGAACCCACGGTGGGAATAAGGGAGGAGATTTGGGGGAGGAGGGACACAAATGGTTCCTGGAACCAAACCTCACATATATCCGGACACTCACACACACACACACACACCCTTACCCGAACATTCACAGAGACACTCACACACACACATCCATAGACTGTGATAAGGGAGACCATCTGAGGGGACACAGATGGCCTCCTGAAACCACAGATGTAACCGAACACTCCGGTCCGGTTACATCATCCGGACACTCACAGTGACACTCACACTCACACACTGACACACATCCATAGACACAAACTGTGATAAGGGAGACCATCTGAGGGGACACAGATGGCCTCCTGAAACCATATTCATCCGGACACTCACAGGGACCCCCACACTTACCCGGACACTCACACTAACACACTGACACACATCCATAGACTAAAACTGTGATAAGGGAGACCATCTGAGGGGACACAGATGGCCTCCTGGACCCACAGGGTCCATATCCATACAGATCAATATTTAAATATACATATATATTTATAAATATAATTTTTTTATATATTGTATTAATTTATTTAAAAATAATAAATTTTATATATTTAAATATATCATTTTTTTCGTATATTATATAATAAATTTATTTATTTATATAATTTATATAATTATATAAATATACGGATCTTATGGATCTTATATAAGATCCAAGATTTGGACCACACACACAAGATTTGGGATCCAAGAGTCAATGCTCGATCCTGCAAGCACAAATAGGTGAGTACACACACACACACACACACACACACACACACACACACACACACACACACACACACAGGCGGGACCAAAAAGCCAGAGCTCAGCCCCTGCAAACAGAACCATGTGACACACACACACACACACACACACACACACACACACACACACACACACACACACACACACATACACACACACACACACACACACACACACACACACACACACACTAGTTGATAATGGACTGTTTTGTGTTCGTATCCATGTGTACTATTGTCATGACCGACAGACACGTGAAGCTGTATGTGTTTATGTGTACCTGTAATTAAACTGACATGTGTACGGTAATTATCTGTATGTGTCCATTTTAAAGGTACATATTTTTGAATGTTTATTTATGTAAATTGATTGACATATGTACGTATGCCCGCGTTTAGTGTTACTGTAATTTATATGGTTAACATGTATACGTTTGAATGACATAGTTTCCCATTATTGTCACATTTTTTGTTACTGTTTCGCTGTTCACTCTCACTCTCTGACCCCTGTCGACTAATTGTGCTCACGTGTGTTTGTTCAAGGTACGGTAACCATCGGCTTTTTACCCAATAATTTGCCACTATTTGCAAACAAACATTTCTAAAGAACATCTATGTTTCTGATAAATATTCTTTTTCCTAACATACAAGTCAATCACACAGTACCTAACCTCAGTCAGAAACACTTTTCTTACTATCTCTCACAACGTCTTTTGCATATATATCCTATCTTAATCAATTTATAATTTAAAGTCATAACTGGCAACCCTCTTCCAGCGCCTTCAAGGCCACCAAACATCATTCCTTTCCATTAACCTCTCCCAAATTATCTTTTGCACCAATACACACACTAGGGGGCTTTATAGCTGAGTGGACAGCGCTCTCGACTCGTAATCCTAGGGTCAAAGTTCGATCCCCCGGTGATGGCGTAAACGAAAATCAGCAGAGTTTCATTCATTCAGATGCTCCTCTTACCGAGCAGTACATAGGTACTTGGGCATTAGACACCTGTTACGGGCTGCTTTCTTGGTGTGTGTATGTGGATTTTTTTTATTAGCTAGTAAAAATTGATTGATTCACAGTTGAGAGGCGGGCCGAAAGAGCAGAGCTCAACCCTCGCAAGAACAACTAGGTGAACACAACTAGATAAATACTAACTAACCACGATCTCGTATAATCTACTACACACGCTACCACCTCCCCCACTCCCTAAATCACTCTACATAAGTCATTAAAAATATAAAACAAATCAATTAATACACCAAAAATACTAACTATAAATAAAGGAACCAAATTTTAAACATACAGCGACTCCAGCGTGATCTAGTCGGAGGAGAACGTGTTCTCATCTGGATAGATTGCGATCGAGCCTGTCGGAACGGTTGTGTAACTGCAGGGCACAAATATTTGTGTGTCCCCTCCTGTAGCTGCCTCTGTTTCGACAGGTTCCCTGGATAGCTGGAATTGGCCTGGCCCTAGGAAAGTGGGGAAGGGGTGAAATCCGTTGGGCCCACGGATGGATACCTTGGATCCATAGACCTAGGGTAGGTATAATCACCTGGGATTCGAACCCACGGTGGGAATAAGGGAGGAGATTTGGGGGAGGAGGGACACAAATGGTTCCTGGAACCAAACCTCACATATATCCGGACACTCACACACACACACACACACCCTTATCCGAACATTCACAGAGACACTCACACACACACATCCATAGACTGTGATAAGGGAGACCATCTGAGGGGACACAGATAGCCTCCTGAAACCACAGATGTAACCGAACACTCCGGTCTGGTTACATCATCCGGACACTCACAGTGACACTCACACTCACACACTGACACACATCCATAGACACAAACTGTGATAAGGGAGACCATCTGAGGGGACACAGATGGCCTCCTGAAACCATAATCATCCGGACACTCACAGGGACCCCCACACTCACCCGGACACTCACAATAACACACTGACACACATCCATAGACTAAAACTGTGATAAGGGAGACCATCTGAGGGGACACAGATGGCCTCCTGGACCCACAGGGTCCATATCCATACAGATCAATATTTAAATATACTTATATATTTATAAATATAATTTTTTTATATATTTTATTTATTTATTTAAATAAATATGATTTATTTAAAAATAATAAATTTTATATATTTAAATATATCATTTTTTTCGTATATTTTATTATATAATAAATTTATTTATTTATATAATTTATATAATTATATAAATATATGGATCTTATGTATCTTATATAAGATCCAAGATTTGGACCACACACACAAGATTTGGGATCCAAGATTCAATGCTCGATCCTGCAAGCACAAATAGGTGAGTACACACACACACACACACACAGGCGGGACCAAAAAGCCAGAGCTCAACCCCTGCAAACAGAACCAGGTGAGACACACACACACACACACACACACACACACACACACACACACACACACACACACACACACTCAGGCGGGACCAAAAAGCCAGAGCTCAATCCCTGCAAACAGAACCAGGTGAGAATACACACACACACACACACACACACACACACACACACACACACACACACACACACACACACACACACACACTCACACTAGTTGATAATGGACTGCTTTGTGTTCGTATCCATGTGTACTATTGTCATGACCGACAGACACGTGAAGCTGTATGTGTTTATGTGTACCTGTAATTAAACTGACATGTGTACGGTAATTATCTGTATGTGTCCATTTTAAAGGTACATATTTTTGAATGTTTATTTATGTAAATTGATTGACATATGTACGTATGCCCGCGTTAATTGATACTGTAATTTATATGGTTAACATGTATACGTTTGAATGACATAGTTTCCCATTATTGTCACATTTTTTGTTACTGTTTCGCTGTTCACTCTCACTCTCTGACCCCCGTCGACTAATTGTGCTCACGTGTGTTTGTTCAAGGTACGGTAACCATTGGCTTTTTACCCAATAATTTGCAACTATTTGCAAACAAACATTTCTAAAGAACATCTATGTTTCTGATAAATATTCTTTTTCCTAACATACAAGTCAATCACACAGTACATAACCTCAGTCAGAAACACTTTTCTTACTATCTCTCACAACGTCTTTTGCATATATATCCTATCTTAATCAATTTATAATTAATATTCATAACTGGCAACCCTCTTCCAGCGCCTTCAAGGCCACCAAACATCATTCCTTTCCATTAACCACTCCCAAATTATCTTTTGCACCAATACACACACTAGGGGGCTTTATAGCTGAGTGGACAGCACTCTCGACTCGTAACCCTAGGGTCAAAGTTCGATCCCCCGGTGATGGCGTAAACGAAAATCAGCAGAGTTTCATTCATTCTGATGCTCCTCTTACCGAGCAGTACATAGATACTTGGGCATTAGACACCTGTTACGGGCTGCTTTCTTGGTGTGTGTGTATGTGGGTTTTTTTTTATTAGCTAGTAAAAATTGATTGATTCACAGTTGAGAGGCGAGCCGAAAGAGCAGAGCTCAACCCTCGCAAGAACAACTAGGTGAACACAACTAGATAAATACTAACTAACCACGATCTCGTATAATCTACTACACACGCTACCACCTCCCCCCACTCCCTAAATCACTCTACATATGTCGTTAAAAATATAAAACAAATCAATTAATACACCAAAAATACTAACTATAAATAAAGGAACCAAATTTTAAACATACAGCGACTCCAGCGTGGTCTAGTCGGAGGAGAACGTGTTCTCATCTGGATAGATTGTGATCGAGCCTGTCGGAACGGTTGTGTAACTGCAGGGCACAAATATTTGTGTGTCCCCTCCTGTAGCTGCCTCTGTTTCGACAGGTTCCCTGGATAGCTGGAATTGGCCTGGCCCTAGGAAAGTGGGGAAGGGGTGAAATCCGTTGGGCCCACGGATGGATACCTTGGATCCATAGACCTAGGGTAGGTCTAATCACCTGGGATTCGAACCCACGGTGGGAATAAGGGAGGAGATTTGGGGGAGGAGGGACACAAATGGTTCCTGGAACCAAACCTCACATATATCCGGACACTCACACACACACACGTACACACACCCCCTTATCCGAACATTCACAGGGACACTCACACACACACATCCATAGACTGTGATAAGGGAGACCATCTGAGGGGACACAGATGGCCTCCTGAAACCACAGATGTAACCGGACACTCCGGTCCGGTTACATCATCCGGACACTCACAGTGACACTCACACTCACACACTGACACACATCCATAGACACAAACTGTGATTAGGGAGACCATCTGAGGGGACACAGATGGACTCCTGAAACCATAATCATCCGGACACTCACAGGGACCCCCACACTCACCCGGACACTCACACTAACACACTGACACACATCCATAGACAAAAACTGTGATATGGGAGACCATCTGAGGGGACACAGATGGCCTCCTGGACCCACAGGGTCCATATCCATACAGATCAATATATAAATATACATATATATTTATAAATATAATTTTTTTATATATTTTATTTATTTATTTAAATAAATATTATTTATTTAAAAATAATAAATTTTATATATTTAAATATATCATTTTTTTCGTATATTTTATTATATAATAAATTGATTTATTTATATAATTTATATAATTATATAAATATATGGATCTTATGGATCTTATATAAGAACCAAGATTTGGACCACACACACAAGATTTGGGATCCAAGAGTCAATGCTGGATCCCGCAAACACAAATAGGTGAGTACACACACACACACACACACACACACACACACACACACACAGGCGGGACCAAAAAGCCAGAGCTCAATCCCTGCAAACAGAACCAGGTGAGAATACACACACACACACACACACACACTAGTTGATAATGGACTGTTTTGTGTTCGTATCCATGTGTACTATTGTCATGACCGACAGACACGTGAAGCTGTATGTGTTTATGTGTACCTGTAATTAAACTGACATGTGTACGGTAATTATCTGTATGTGTCCATTTTAAAGGTACATATTTTTGAATGTTTATTTATGTAAATTGATTGACATATGTACGTATGCCCGCGTTTAGTGTTACTGTAATTTATATGGTTAACATGTATACGTTTGAATGACATAGTTTCCCATTATTGTCACATTTTTGGTTACTGTTTCGCTGTTCACTCTCACTCTCTGACCCCCATCGACTAATTGTGCTCACGTGTGTTTGTTCAAGGTACGGTAACCATTGGCTTTTTACCCAATAATTTGCAACTATTTGCAAACAAACATTTCTAAAGAACATCTATGTTTCTGATAAATATTCTTTTTCCTAACATACAAGTCAATCACACAGTACCTAACCTCAGTCAGAAACACTTTTCTTACTATCTCTCACAACGTCTTTTGCATATATATCCTATCTTAATCAATTTATAATTTAAATTCATAACTGGCAACCCTCTTCCAGCGCCTTCAAGGCCACCAAACATCATTCCTTTAAATTAACCTCTCCCAAATTATCTTTTGCACCAATACACACACTAGGGGGCTTTATAGCTGAGTGAACAGCGCTCTCGACTCGTAATCCTAGTGTCAAAGTTCGATCCCCCGGTGATGGCGTAAACGAAAATCAGCAGAGTTTCATTCATTCTGATGCTCCTCTTACCGAGCAGTACATAGGTTTTTGGGCATTAGACACCTGTTACGGGCTGCTTTCTTGGTGTGTGTATGTGGATTTTTTTTATTAGCTAGTAAAAATTGATTGATTCACAGTTGAGAGGCGGGCCGAAAGAGCAGACCTCAACCCTCGCAAGATCAACTAGGTGAACACAACTAGATAAATACTAACTAACCACGATCTCGTATAATCTACTACACACGCTACCACCTCCCCCCACTCCCTAAATCACTCTACATAAGTCATTAAAAATATAAAACAAATCTATTAATACACCAAAAATACTAACTATAAATAAAGGATCCAAATTTTAAACATACAGCGACTCCAGCGTGGTCTAGTCGGAGGAGAACGTGTTCTCATCTGGATAGATTGTGATCGAGCCTGTCGGAACGGTTGTGTAACTGCAGGGCACAAATATTTGTGTGTCCCCTCCTGTAGCTGCCTCTGTTTCGACAGGTTCCCTGGATAGCTGGAATTGGCCTGGCCCTAGGAAAGTGGGGAAGGGGTGAAATCCGTTGGGCCCACGGATGGATACTTTGGATCCATAGACCTAGGGTAGGTCTAATCACCTGGGATTCGAACCCACGGTGGGAATAAGGGAGGAGATTTAGGGGAGGAGGGACACAAATCGTTCCTGGAACCAAACCTCACATATATCCGGACACTCACACACACACACACACACCCTTTTCCGAACATTCACAGGGACACTAACACACACACATCCATAGACTGTGATAAGGGAGACCATCTGAGGGGACACAGATGGCCTCCTGAAACCACATATGTAACCGGACACTCCGGTCCGGTTACATCATCCGGACACTCACAGTGACACTCACACTCACACACTGACACACATCCATAGACACAAACTGTGATTAGGGAGACCATCTGAGGGGACACAGATGGCCTCCTGAAACCATGATCATCCGGACACTAACAGGGACCCCCACACTCACCCGGACACTCACACTAACACACTGACACACATCCATAGACAAAAACTGTGATAAGGGAGACCATCTGAGGGGACACAGATGGCCTCCTGGACCCACAGGGTCCATATCCATACAGATCAATATTTAAATATACATACATATTTATAAATATAATTTTTTTATACATTTTATTTATTTATTTAAATAAATATTATTTATTTAAAAATAATAAATTTTATATATTTAAATATATCGTTTTTTTTCGTATATTTGATTATATAATAAATTTATTTATTTATATAATTTATATAATTATATAAATATATGGATCTTATGGATCTTATATAAGATCCAAGATTTGGACCACACACACAAGATTTGGGATCCAAGAGTCAATGCTCGATCCTGCAAGCACAAATAGGTGAGTACACACACACACACACAGGCGGGACCAAAAAGCCAGAGCTCAACCCCTGCAAACAGAACCAGGTGAGAATACACACACACACACACACACACACACACTAGTTGATAATGGACTGTTTTGTGTTCGTATCCATGTGTACTATTGTCATGACCGTCAGACACGTGAAGCTGTATGTGTTTATGTGTACCTGTAATTAAACTGACATGTGTGCGGTAATTATCTGTATGTGTCCATTTTAAAGGTACATATTTTTGAATGTTTATTTATGTAAATTGATTGACATGTGTACGTATGCCCGCGTTTAGTGTTACTGTAATTTATATGGTTAACATGTATACGTTTGAATGACATAGTTTCCCATTATTGTCACATTTTTTGTTACTGTTTCGCTGTTCACTCTCACTCTCTGACCCCGGTCGACTAATTGTGCTCACGTGTGTTTGTTCAAGGTACGGTAACCATTGGCTTTTTACCCAATAATTTGCAACTATTTGCAAACAAACATTTCTAAAGAACATCTATGTTTCTGATAAATATTCTTTTTCCTAACATACAAGTCAATCACACAGTACATAACCTCAGTCAGAAACACTTTTCTTACTATCTCTCACAACGTCTTTTGCATATATATCCTATCTTAATCAATTTATAATTTAAATTCATAACTGGCAATCCTCTTCCAGCGCCTTCAAGGCCACCAAACATCATCCCTTTCTATTAACCACTCCCAAATTATCTTTTGCACCAATACACACACTAGGGGGCTTTATAGCTGAGTGGACAGCACTCTCGACTCGTAATCCTAGGGTCAAAGTTCGATCCCCCGGTGATGGCGTAAACGAAAATCAGCAGAGTTTCATTCATTCTGATGCTCCTCTTACCGAGCAGTACATAGATACTTGGGCATTAGACACCTGTTACGGGCTGCTTTCTTGGTGTGTGTGTATGTGGGTTTTTTTTTATTAGCTAGTAAAAATTGATTGATTCACAGTTGAGAGGCGAGCCGAAAGAGCAGAGCTCAACCCTCGCAAGAACAACTAGGTGAACACAATTAGATAAATACTAACTAACCACGATCTCGTATAATCTACTACACACGCTACCACCTCCACCCACTCCCTAAATCACTCTACATATGTCGTTAAAAATATAAAACAAATCAATTAATACACCAAAAATACTAACTATAAATAAAGGAACCAAATTTTAAACATACAGCGACTCCAGCGTGGTCTAGTCGGAGGAGAACGTGTTCTCATCTGGATAGATTGTGATCGAGCCTGTCGGAACGGTTGTGTAACTGCAGGGCACAAATATTTGTGTGTCCCCTCCTGTAGCTGCCTCTGTTTCGACAGGTTCCCTGGATAGCTGGAATTGGCCTGGCCCTAGGAAAGTGGGGAAGGGGTGAAATCCGTTGGGCCCACGGATGGATACCTTGGATCCATAGACCTAGGGTAGGTCTAATCACCTGGGATTCGAACCCACGGTGGGAATAAGGGAGGAGATTTGGGGGAGGAGGGACACAAATGGTTCCTGGAACCAAACCTCACATATATCCGGACACTCACACACACACACGTACACACACCCCCTTATCCGAACATTCACAGGGACACTCACACACACACATCCATAGACTGTGATAAGGGAGACCATCTGAGGGGACACAGATGGCCTCCTGAAACCACAGATGTAACCGGACACTCCGGTCCGGTTACATCATCCGGACACTCACAGTGACACCCACACTCACACACTGACACACATCCATAGACACAAACTGTGATTAGGGAGACCATCTGAGGGGACACAGATGGACTCCTGAAACCATAATCATCCGGACACTCACAGGGACCCCCACACTCACCCGGACACTCACACTAACACACTGACACACATCCATAGACAAAAACTGTGATATGGGAGACCATCTGAGGGGACACAGATGGCCTCCTGGACCCACAGGGTCCATATCCATACAGATCAATATATAAATATACATATATATTTATAAATATAATTTTTTATATATTTTATTTATTTATTTAAATAAATATTATTTATTTAAAAATAATAAATTTTATATATTAAAATATATCATTTTTTTCGTATATTTTATTATACAATAAATTTATTTATTTATATAATTTATATAATTGTATAAATATATGGATCTTATGGATCTTATATAATAAGATCCAAGATTTGGACCACACACACAAGATTTGGGATCCAAGAGTCAATGCTCGATCCCGCAAGCACAAATAGGTGAGTACACACACACACACACACACACACACACACACAGGCGGGACCAAAAAGCCAGAGCTCATTCCCTGCAAACAGAACCAGGTGAGAATACACACACACACACACACACACACACACACACACTAGTTGATAATGGACTGTTTTGTGTTCGTATCCATGTGTACTATTGTCATGACCGACAGACACGTGAAGCTGTATGTGTTTATGTGTACCTGTAATTAAACTGACATGTGTACGGTAATTATCTGTATGTGTCCATTTTAAAGGTACATATTTTTGAATGTTTATTTATGTAAATTGATTGACATATGTACGTATGCCCGCGTTTAGTGTTACTGTAATTTATATGGTTAACATGTATACGTTTGAATGACATAGTTTCCCATTATTGTCACATTTTTGGTTACTGTTTCGCTGTTCACTCTCACTCTCTGACCCCCGTCGACTAATTGTGCTCACGTGTGTTTGTTCAAGGTACGGTAACCATTGGCTTTTTACCCAATAATTTGCAACTATTTGCAAACAAACATTTCTAAAGAACATCTATGTTTCTGATAAATATTCTTTTTCCTAACATACAAGTCAATCACACAGTACCTAACCTCAGTCAGAAACACTTTTCTTACTATCTCTCACAACGTCTTTTGCATATATATCCTATCTTAATCAATTTATAATTTAAATTCATAACTGGCAACCCTCTTCCAGCGCCTTCAAGGCCACCAAACATCATTCCTTTCCATTAACCTCTCCCAAATTATCTTTTGCACCAATACACACACTAGGGGGCTTTATAGCTGAGTGAACAGCGCTCTCGACTCGTAATCCTAGTGTCAAAGTTCGATCCCACGGTGATGGCGTAAACGAAAATCAGCAGAGTTTCATTCATTCTGATGCTCCTCTTACCGAGCAGTACATAGGTTTTTGGGCATTAGACACCTGTTACGGGCTGCTTTCTTGGTGTGTGTATGTGGATTTTTTTTATTAGCTAGTAAAAATTGATTGATTCACAGTTGAGAGGCGGGCCGAAAGAGCAGAGCTCAACCCTCGCAAGATCAACTAGGTGAACACAACTAGATAAATACTAACTAACCACGATCTCGTATAATCTACTACACACGCTACCACCTCCCCCCACTCCCTAAATCACTCTACATAAGTCATTAAAAATATAAAACAAATCTATTAATACACCAAAAATACTAACTATAAATAAAGGATCCAAATTTTAAACATACAGCGACTCCAGCGTGGTCTAGTCGGAGGAGAACGTGTTCTCATCTGGATAGATTGTGATCGAGTCTGTCGGAACGGTTGTGTAACTGCAGGGCACAAATATGTGTGTGTCCCCTCCTGTAGCTGCCTCTGTTTCGACAGGTTCCCTGGATAGCTGGAATTGGCCTGGCCCTAGGAAAGTGGGGAAGGGGTGAAATCCGTTGGGCCCACGGATGGATACCTTGGATCCATAGACCTAGGGTAGGTCTAATCACCTGGGATTCGAACCCACGGTGGGAATAAGGGAGGAGATTTAGGGGAGGAGGGACACAAATCGTTCCTGGAACCAAACCTCACATATATCCGGACACTCACACACACACACGTACACACACCCCCTTATCCGAACATTCACAGGGACACTCACACACACACATCCATAGACTGTGATAAGGGAGACCATCTGAGGGGACACAGATGGCCTCCTGAAACCACAGATGTAACCGGACACTCCGGTCCGGTTACATCATCCGGACACTCACAGTGACACTCACACTCACACACTGACACACATCCATAGACACAAACTGTGATTAGGGAGACCATCTGAGGGGACACAGATGGACTCCTGAAACCATAATCATCCGGACACTCACAGGGACCCCCACACTCACCCGGACACTCACACTAACACACTGACACACATCCATAGACAAAAACTGTGATATGGGAGACCATCTGAGGGGACACAGATGGCCTCCTGGACCCACAGGGTCCATATCCATACAGATCAATATATAAATATACATATATATTTATAAATATAATTTTTTTATATATTTTATTTATTTATTTAAATAAATATTATTTATTTAAAAATAATAAATTTTATATATTTAAATATATCATTTTTTTCGTATATTTTATTATATAATAAATTTATTTATTTATATAATTTATATAATTATATAAATATATGGATCTTATGGATCTTATATAAGAACCAAGATTTGGACCATACACACAAGATTTGGGATCCAAGAGTCAATGCTGGATCCCGCAAGCACAAATAGGTGAGTACACACACACACACACACACACACACACACACACACACACACACACACACAGGCGGGACCAAAAAGCCAGAGCTCAATCCCTGCAAACAGAACCAGGTGAGAATACACACACACACACACACACACACACTAGTTGATAATGGACTGTTTTGTGTTCGTATCCATGTGTACTATTGTCATGACCGACAGACACGTGAAGCTGTATGTGTTTATGTGTACCTGTAATTAAACTGACATGTGTACGGTAATTATCTGTATGTGTCCATTTTAAAGGTACATATTTTTGAATGTTTATTTATGTAAATTGATTGACATATGTACGTATGCCCGCGTTTAGTGTTACTGTAATTTATATGGTTAACATGTAAACGTTTGAATGACATAGTTTCCCATTATTGTCACATTTTTGGTTACTGTTTCGCTGTTCACTCTCACTCTCTGACCCCCGTCGACTAATTGTGCTCACGTGTGTTTGTTCAAGGTACGGTAACCATTGGCTTTTTACCCAATAATTTGCAACTATTTGCAAACAAACATTTCTAAAGAACATCTATGTTTCTGATAAATATTCTTTTTCCTAACATACAAGTCAATCACACAGTACCTAACCTCAGTCAGAAACACTTTTCTTACTATCTCTCACAACGTCTTTTGCATATATATCCTATCTTAATCAATTTATAATTTAAATTCATAACTGGCAACCCTCTTCCAGCGCCTTCAAGGCCACCAAACATCATTCCTTTTCATTAACCTCTCCCAAATTATCTTTTGCACCAATACACACACTAGGGGGCTTTATAGCTGAGTGAACAGCGTTCTCGACTCGTAATCCTAGGGTCAAAGTTCGATCCCCCGGTGATGGCGTAAACGAAAATCAGCAGAGTTTCATTCATTCTGATGCTCCTCTTACCGAGCAGTACATAGGTTTTTGGGCATTAGACACCTGTTACGGGCTGCTTTCTTGGTGTGTGTATGTGGATTTTTTTTATTAGCTAGTAAAAATTGATTGATTCACAGTTGAGAGGCGGGCCGAAAGAGCAGAGCTCAACCCTCGCAAGATCAACTAGGTGAACACAACTAGATAAATACTAACTAACCACGATCTCGTATAATCTACTACACACGCTACCACCTCCCCCCACTCCCTAAATCACTCTACATAAGTCATTAAAAATATAAAACAAATCTATTAATACACCAAAAATACTAACTATAAATAAAGGATCCAAATTTTAAACATACAGCGACTCCAGCGTGGTCTAGTCGGAGGAGAACGTGTTCTCATCTGCATAGATTGTGATCGAGCCTGTCGGAACGGTTGTGTAACTGCAGGGCACAAATATTTGTGTGTCCCCTCCTGTAGTTGCCTCTGTTTCGACAGGTTCCCTGGATAGCTGGAATTGGCCTGGCCCTAGGAAAGTGGGGAAGGGGTGAAATCCGTTGGGCCCACGGATGGATACCTTGGATCCATAGACCTAGGGTAGGTCTAATCACCTGGGATTCGAACCCACGGTGGGAATAAGGGAGGAGATTTAGGGGAGGAGGGACACAAATGGTTCCTGGAACCAAACCTCACATATATCCGGACACTCACACACACACACACACACCCTTATCCGAACATTCACAGGGACACTCACACACACACATCCATAGACTGTGATAAGGGAGACCATCTGAGGGGACACAGATGGCCTCCTGAAACCACAGATGTAACCGGACACTCCGGTCCGGTTACATCATCCGGACACTCACAGTGACACTCACACTCACACACTGACACACATCCATAGACACAAACTGTGATTAGGGAGACCATCTGAGGGGACACAGATGGCCTCCTGAAACCATAATCATCCGGACACTCACTGGGACCCCCACACTCACCTGGACACTCACACTAACACACTGACACACATCCATAGACAAAAACTGTGATAAGGGAGACCATCTGAGGGGACACAGATGGTCTCCTGGACCCACAGGGTCCATATCCATACAGATCAATATTTAAATATACATATATATTTATAGATATAATTTTTTTATATATTTTATTTATTTATTTAAATAAATATTATTTATTTAAAAATAATAAATTTTATATATTTAAATATATCATTTTTTTCGTATATTTTATTATACAATAAATTTATTTATTTATATAATTTATATAATTGTATAAATATATGGATCTTATGGATCTTATATAAGATCCAAGATTTGGACCACACACACAAGATTTGGGATCCAAGAGTCAATGCTCGATCCTGCAAGCACAAATAAGTGAGTACACACACACACACACACACACACACACACACACAGGCGGGACCAAAAAGCCAGAGCTCAACCCCTGCAAACAGAACCAGGTGAGAATACACACACACACACACACACACACACACACACACACACACACACACACACACACACACACACACACACTAGTTGATAATGGACTGTTTTGTATTCGTATCCATGTGTACTATTGTCATGACCGACAGACACGTGAAGCTGTATGTGTTTATGTGTACCTGTAATTAAACTGACATGTGTACGGTAATTATCTGTATGTGTCCATTTTAAAGGTACATATTTTTGAATGTTTATTTATGTAAATTGATTGACATATGTACGTATGCCCGCGTTTAGTGTTACTGTAATTTATATGGTTAACATGTATACGTTTGAATGACATAGTTTCCCATTATTGTCACATTTTTTGTTACTGTTTCGCTGTTCACTCTCACTCTCTGACCCCCGTCGACTAATTGTGCTCACGTGTGTTTATTCAAGGTACGGTAACCATTGGCTTTTTACCCAATAATTTGCAACTATTTGCAAACAAACATTTCTAAAGAACATCTATGTTTCTGATAAATATTCTTTTTCCTAACATACAAGTCAATCACACAGTACATAACCTCAGTCAGAAACACTTTTCTTACTATCTCTCACAACGTCTTTTGCATATATATCCTATCTTAATCAATTTATAATTTAAATTCATAACTGGCAACCCTCTTCCAGCGCCTTCAAGGCCACCAAACATCATTCCTTTCCATTAACCTCTCCCAAATTATCTTTTGCACCAATACACACACTAGGGGGCTTTATAGCTGAGTGGACAGCGCTCTCGACTCGTAATCCTAGGGTCAAAGTTCGATCCCCCGGTGATGGCGTAAACGAAAATCAGCAGAGTTTCATTCATTCTGATGCTCCTCTTACCGAGCAGTACATAGGTACTTGGGCATTAGACACCTGTTACGGGCTGCTTTCTTGGTGTGTGTATGTGGATTTTTTTTTATTAGCTAGTAAAAATTGATTGATTCACAGTTGAGAGGCGGGCCGAAAGAGCAGAGCTCAACCCTCGCAAGATCAACTAGGTGAACACAACTAGATAAATACTAACTAACCACGATCTCGTATAATCTACTACACACGCTACCACCTCCCCCCACTCCCTAAATCACTCTACATAAGTCATTAAAAATATAAAACAAATCTATTAATACACCAAAAATACTAACTATAAATAAAGGATCCAAATTTTAAACATACAGCGACTCCAGCGTGGTCTAGTCGGAGGAGAACGTGTTCTCATCTGCATAGATTGTGATAGAGCCTGTCGGAACGGTTGTGTAACTGCAGGGCACAAATATTTGTGTGTCCCCTCCTGTAGCTGCCTCTGTTTCGACAGGTTCCCTGGATAGCTGGAATTGGCCTGGCCCTAGGAAAGTGGGGAAGGGGTGAAATCCGTTGGGCCCACGGATGGATACCTTGGATCCATAGACCTAGGGTAGGTCTAATCACCTGGGATTCGAACCCACGGTGGGAATAAGGGAGGAGATTTAGGGGAGGAGGGACACAAATGGTTCCTGGAACCAAACCTCACATATATCCGGACACTCACACACACACACACACACCCTTATCCGAACATTCACAGGGACACTCACACACACACATCCATAGACTGTGATAAGGGAGACCATCTGAGGGGACACAGATGGAATCCTGAAACCACAGATGTAACCGGACACTCCGGTCCGGTTACATCATCCGGACACTCACAGTGACACTCACACTCACACACTGACACACATCCATAGACACAAACTGTGATTAGGGAGACCATCTGAGGGGACACAGATGGCCTCCTGAAACCATAATCATCCGGACACTCACTGGGACCCCCACACTCACCTGGACACTCACACTAACACACTGACACACATCCATAGACAAAAACTGTGATAAGGGAGACCATCTGAGGGGACACAGATGGTCTCCTGGACCCACAGGGTCCATATCCATACAGATCAATATTTAAATATACATATATATTTATAAATATAATTTTTTTATATATTTTATTTATTTATTTAAATAAATATTATTTATTTAAAAATAATAAATTTTATATATTAAAATATATCATTTTTTTCGTATATTTTATTATACAATAAATTTATTTATTTATATAATTTATATAATTGTATAAATATATGGATCTTATGGATCTTATATAAGATCCAAGATTTGGACCACACACACAAGATTTGGGATCCAAGAGTCAATGCTCGATCCTGCAAGCACAAATAAGTGAGTACACACACACACACACACACACACACACACACAGGCGGGACCAAAAAGCCAGAGCTCAACCCCTGCAAACAGAACCAGGTGAGAATACACACACACACACACACACACACACACACACACACACACACACACACACACACACACACACACACACACACACACACTAGTTGATAATGGACTGTTTTGTATTCGTATCCATGTGTACTATTGTCATGACCGACAGACACGTGAAGCTGTATGTGTTTATGTGTACCTGTAATTAAACTGACATGTGTACGGTAATTATCTGTATGTGTCCATTTTAAAGGTACATATTTTTGAATGTTTATTTATGTAAATTGATTGACATATGTACGTATGCCCGCGTTTAGTGTTACTGTAATTTATATGGTTAACATGTATACGTTTGAATGACATAGTTTCCCATTATTGTCACATTTTTGGTTACTGTTTCGCTGTTCACTCTCACTCTCTGACCCCCGTCGACTAATTGTGCTCACGTGTGTTTATTCAAGGTACGGTAACCATTGGCTTTTTACCCAATAATTTGCAACTATTTGCAAACAAACATTTCTAAAGAACATCTATGTTTCTGATAAATATTCTTTTTCCTAACATACAAGTCAATCACACAGTACATAACCTCAGTCAGAAACACTTTTCTTACTATCTCTCACAACGTCTTTTGCATATATATCCTATCTTAATCAATTTATAATTTAAATTCATAACTGGCAACCCTCTTCCAGCCCCTTCAAGGCCACCAAACATCATTCCTTTCCATTAACCACTCCCAAATTATCTTTTGCACCAATACACACACTAGGGGGCTTTATAGCTGAGTGGACAGCACTCTCGACTCGTAATCCTAGGGTCAAAGTTCGATCCCCCGGTGATGGCGTAAACGAAAATCAGCAGAGTTTCATTCATTCTGATGCTCCTCTTACCGAGCAGTACATAGATACTTGGGCATTAGACACCTGTTACGGGCTGCTTTCTTGGTGTGTGTGTATGTGGGTTTTTTTTTATTAGCTAGTAAAAATTGATTGATTCACAGTTGAGAGGCGAGCCGAAAGAGCAGAGCTCAACCCTCGCAAGAACAACTAGGTGAACACAACTAGATAAATACTAACTAACCACGATCTCGTATAATCTACTACACACGCTACCACCTCCCCCCACTCCCTAAATCACTCTACATATGTCGTTAAAAATATAAAACAAATCAATTAATACACCAAAAATACTAACTATAAATAAAGGAACCAAATTTTAAACATACAGCGACTCCAGCGTGGTCTAGTCGGAGGAGAACGTGTTCTCATCTGGATAGATTGTGATCGAGCCTGTCGGAACGGTTGTGTAACTGCAGGGCACAAATATTTGTGTGTCCCCTCCTGTAGCTGCCTCTGTTTCGACAGGTTCCCTGGATAGCTGGAATTGGCCTGGCCCTAGGAAAGTGGGGAAGGGGTGAAATCCGTTGGGCCCACGGATGGATACCTTGGATCCATAGACCTAGGGTAGGTCTAATCACCTGGGATTCGAACCCACGGTGGGAATAAGGGAGGAGATTTGGGGGAGGAGGGACACAAATGGTTCCTGGAACCAAACCTCACATATATCCGGACACTCACACACACACACGTACACACACCCCCTTATCCGAACATTCACAGGGACACTCACACACACACATCCATAGACTGTGATAAGGGAGACCATCTGAGGGGACACAGATGGCCTCCTGAAACCACAGATGTAACCGGACACTCCGGTCCGGTTACATCATCCGGACACTCACAGTGAC
This sequence comes from Procambarus clarkii, assembly GCF_040958095.1. NCBI lineage: Eukaryota > Metazoa > Arthropoda > Malacostraca > Decapoda > Cambaridae > Procambarus > Procambarus clarkii. The sequence continues at coordinate 15,062,289 of NC_091215.1, forward strand.
ACTCACACTCACACACTGACACACATCCATAGACACAAACTGTGATTAGGGAGACCATCTGAGGGGACACAGATGGACTCCTGAAACCATAATCATCCGGACACTCACAGGGACCCCCACACTCACCCGGACACTCACACTAACACACTGACACACATCCATAGACAAAAACTGTGATATGGGAGACCATCTGAGGGGACACAGATGGCCTCCTGGACCCACAGGGTCCATATCCATACAGATCAATATATAAATATACATATATATTTATAAATATAATTTTTTTTTATATTTTATTTATTTATTTAAATAAATATTATTTATTTAAAAATAATAAATTTTATATATTTAAATATATCATTTTTTTCGTATATTTTATTATATAATAAATTTATTTATTTATATAATTTATATAATTATATAAATATATGGATCTTATGGATCTTATATAAGAACCAAGATTTGGACCACACACACAAGATTTGGGATCCAAGAGTCAATGCTCGATCCCGCAAGCACAAATAGGTGAGTACACACACACACACACACACACACACACACAGGCGGGACCAAAAAGCCAGAGCTCAATCCCTGCAAACAGAACCAGGTGAGAATACACACACACACGCACACACACACACACACACACTAGTTGATAATGGACTGTTTTGTGTTCGTATCCATGTGTACTATTGTCATGACCGACAGACACGTGAAGCTGTATGTGTTTATGTGTACCTGTAATTAAACTGACATGTGTACGGTAATTATCTGTATGTGTCCATTTTAAAGGTACATATTTTTGAATGTTTATTTATGTAAATTGATTGACATATGTACGTATGCCCGCGTTTAGTGTTACTGTAATTTATATGGTTAACATGTAAACGTTTGAATGACATAGTTTCCCATTATTGTCACATTTTTGGTTACTGTTTCGCTGTTCACTCTCACTCTCTGACCCCCGTCGACTAATTGTGCTCACGTGTGTTTGTTCAAGGTACGGTAACCATTGGCTTTTTACCCAATAATTTGCAACTATTTGCAAACAAACATTTCTAAAGAACATCTATGTTTCTGATAAATATTCTTTTTCCTAACATACAAGTCAATCACACAGTACCTAACCTCAGTCAGAAACACTTTTCTTACTATCTCTCACAACGTCTTTTGCATATATATCCTATCTTAATCAATTTATAATTTAAATTCATAACTGGCAACCCTCTTCCAGCGCCTTCAAGGCCACCAAACATCATTCCTTTTCATTAACCTCTCCCAAATTATCTTTTGCACCAATACACACACTAGGGGGCTTTATAGCTGAGTGAACAGCGTTCTCGACTCGTAATCCTAGGGTCAAAGTTCGATCCCCCGGTGATGGCGTAAACGAAAATCAGCAGAGTTTCATTCATTCTGATGCTCCTCTTACCGAGCAGTACATAGGTTTTTGGGCATTAGACACCTGTTACGGGCTGCTTTCTTGGTGTGTGTATGTGGATTTTTTTTATTAGCTAGTAAAAATTGATTGATTCACAGTTGAGAGGCGGGCCGAAAGAGCAGAGCTCAACCCTCGCAAGATCAACTAGGTGAACACAACTAGATAAATACTAACTAACCACGATCTCGTATAATCTACTACACACGCTACCACCTCCCCCCACTCCCTAAATCACTCTACATAAGTCATTAAAAATATAAAACAAATCTATTAATACACCAAAAATACTAACTATAAATAAAGGATCCAAATTTTAAACATACAGCGACTCCAGCGTGGTCTAGTCGGAGGAGAACGTGTTCTCATCTGCATAGATTGTGATCGAGCCTGTCGGAACGGTTGTGTAACTGCAGGGCACAAATATTTGTGTGTCCCCTCCTGTAGCTGCCTCTGTTTCGACAGGTTCCCTGGATAGCTGGAATTGGCCTGGCCCTAGGAAAGTGGGGAAGGGGTGAAATCCGTTGGGCCCACGGATGGATACCTTGGATCCATAGACCTAGGGTAGGTCTAATCACCTGGGATTCGAACCCACGGTGGGAATAAGGGAGGAGATTTAGGGGAGGAGGGACACAAATGGTTCCTGGAACCAAACCTCACATATATCCGGACACTCACACACACACACACACACCCTTATCCGAACATTCACAGGGACACTCACACACACACATCCATAGACTGTGATAAGGGAGACCATCTGAGGGGACACAGATGGCCTCCTGAAACCACAGATGTAACCGGACACTCCGGTCCGGTTACATCATCCGGACACTCACAGTGACACTCACACTCACACACTGACACACATCCATAGACACAAACTGTGATTAGGGAGACCATCTGAGGGGACACAGATGGCCTCCTGAAACCATAATCATCCGGACACTCACTGGGACCCCCACACTCACCTGGACACTCACACTAACACACTGACACACATCCATAGACAAAAACTGTGATAAGGGAGACCATCTGAGGGGACACAGATGGTCTCCTGGACCCACAGGGTCCATATCCATACAGATCAATATTTAAATATACATATATATTTATAAATATAATTTTTTTATATATTTTATTTATTTATTTAAATAAATATTATTTATTTAAAAATAATAAATTTTATATATTTAAATATATCATTTTTTCGTTTATTTTATTATACAATAAATTTATTTATTTATATAATTTATATAATTGTATAAATATATGGATCTTATGGATCTTATATAAGATCCAAGATTTGGACCACACACACAAGATTTGGGATCCAAGAGTCAATGCTCGATCCTGCAAGCACAAATAAGTGAGTACACACACACACACACACACACACACACACACACACACAGGCGGGACCAAAAAGCCAGAGCTCAACCCCTGCAAACAGAACCAGGTGAGAATACACACACACACACACACACACACACACACACACACACTTATGTCAGGAGAATTGCCCAGTTGCTGGAAGAAGGCAAATGTCGTGCCGATCTTCAAGAAAGGAGATAGGGAGGAGGCACTTAACTACAGACCTGTATCACTGACAAGCATCCCCTGTAAAATACTGGAAAGAATAATTAGGCTACGACTGGTTGCACACCTGGAGAACATTAGGTTTGTGAACAAACATCAACATGGGTTCTGGACAGGGAAATCGTGCCTAACAAACCTTCTGGAATTCTATGATAAAATAACGAGGATAAGACAGGACAGAGATGGTTGGGCAGACTGCATATTTCTGGACTGCCAAAAAGCCTTTGATACAGTACCGCACATGAGACTGCTGTTCAAGCTCGAGAGGCAGGCGGGGGTGGGGGGAAAGGTCCTAGAATGGATAAGGAACTACCTAACAGGAAGGAGCCAAAGAGTTACGGTAAGGGGCGAGAAGTCGGACTGGCGAACAGTAACAAGTGGAGTACCACAAGGATCGGTGCTGGGACCAATTCTATTTCTTGTATATGTTAACGACATGTTTACAGGCGTAGAGTCCTACATGTCGATGTTTGCGGATGATGCAAAGTTGATGAGAAGAGTTGTGACAGATGAGGATTGCAGGATCCTCCAAGAGGACCTGAACAGATTGCAGAGATGGTCAGAGAAATGGCTACTAGAATTCAACACGAGCAAATGTAAAGTTATGGAAATGGGACTAGGAGATAGGAGACCAAAGGGACAGTACACAATGAAGGGGAACAGCCTACCTGTAACGACGCGTGAAAGAGACCTGGGGGTGGACGTAACACCTAATCTATCTCCTGAGGCACATATTAATAGGATAACGACAGCAGCGTACTCTACACTGGCAAAAGTTAGAACATCATTCAGAAACCTAAGTAAGGAGGCATTTAGGGCGCTTTACACTGCCTACGTAAGGCCAGTCTTAGAGTATGCCGCCTCATCATGGAGTCCCCATCTGAAGAAGCATATAATGAAACTGGAAAAGGTTCAGAGGTTTGCAACGAGACTCGTCCCAGAGCTACGAGGGATGGGGTATGAAGAGCGCCTGAGGGAACTGTGCCTTACGACACTAGAAAGAAGAAGGGAGAGGGGGGACATGATAGGAACGTATAAGATACTCAGAGGAATTGACAGAGTGGACATAGACGAAATGTTCACACGGAATAGTAACAGAACGAGAGGACATGGATGGAAGCTTGAAACTCAGATGAGTCACAGAGATGTTAGGAAGTTTTCTTTTAGCGTGAGAGTAGTGGGAAAATGGAATGCACTTCAGGAACAGGTTGTGGAAGCAAATACTATTCATAATTTTAAAACCAGGTATGATAGGGAAATGGGACAGGAGTCATTGCTGTAAACAACCGATGCTCGAAAGGCGGGATCCAAGAGTCAATGCTCGATCCTGCAAGCACATATAGGTGAGTACATATAGGTGAGTACACACACACACACACACACACACACACACACTAGTTGATAATGGACTGTTTTGTATTCGTATCCATGTGTACTATTGTCATGACCGACAGACACGTGAAGCTGTATGTGTTTATGTGTACCTGTAATTAAACTGACATGTGTACGGTAATTATCTGTATGTGTCCATTTTAAAGGTACATATTTTTGAATGTTTATTTATGTAAATTGATTGACATATGTACGTATGCCCGCGTTTAGTGTTACTGTAATTTATATGGTTAACATGTATACGTTTGAATGACATAGTTTCCCATTATTGTCACATTTTTGGTTACTGTTTCGCTGTTCACTCTCACTCTCTGACCCCCGTCGACTAATTGTGCTCACGTGTGTTTATTCAAGGTACGGTAACCACTGGCTTTTTACCCAATAATTTGCAACTATTTGCAAACAAACATTTCTAAAGAACATCTATGTTTCTGATAAATATTCTTTTTCCTAACATACAAGTCAATCACACAGTACATAACCTCAGTCAGAAACACTTTTCTTACTATCTCTCACAACGTCTTTTGCATATATATCCTATCTTAATCAATTTATAATTTAAATTCATAACTGGCAACCCTCTTCCAGCGCCTTCAAGGCCACCAAACATCATTCCTTTTCATTAACCTCTCCCAAATTATCTTTTGCACCAATACACACACTAGGGGGCTTTATAGCTGAGTGAACAGCGTTCTCGACTCGTAATCCTAGGGTCAAAGTTCGATCCCCCGGTGATGGCGTAAACGAAAATCAGCAGAGTTTCATTCATTCTGATGCTCCTCTTACCGAGCAGTACATAGGTTTTTGGGCATTAGACACCTGTTACGGGCTGCTTTCTTGGTGTGTGTATGTGAATTTTTTTTATTAGCTAGTAAAAATTGATTGATTCACAGTTGAGAGGCGGGCCGAAAGAGCAGAGCTCAACCCTCGCAAGATCAACTAGGTGAACACAACTAGATAAATACTAACTAACCACGATCTCGTATAATCTACTACACACGCTACCACCTCCCCCCACTCCCTAAATCACTCTACATAAGTCATTAAAAATATAAAACAAATCTATTAATACACCAAAAATACTAACTATAAATAAAGGATCCAAATTTTAAACATACAGCGACTCCAGCGTGGTCTAGTCGGAGGAGAACGTGTTCTCATCTGCATAGATTGTGATCGAGCCTGTCGGAACGGTTGTGTAACTGCAGGGCACAAATATTTGTGTGTCCCCTCCTGTAGCTGCCTCTGTTTCGACAGGTTCCCTGGATAGCTGGAATTGGCCTGGCCCTAGGAAAGTGGGGAAGGGGTGAAATCCGTTGGGCCCACGGATGGATACCTTGGATCCATAGACCTAGGGTAGGTCTAATCACCTGGGATTCGAACCCACGGTGGGAATAAGGGAGGAGATTTAGGGGAGGAGGGACACAAATGGTTCCTGGAACCAAACCTCACATATATCCGGACACTCACACACACACACACACACCCTTATCCGAACATTCACAGGGACACTCACACACACACATCCATAGACTGTGATAAGGGAGACCATCTGAGGGGACACAGATGGAATCCTGAAACCACAGATGTAACCGGACACTCCGGTCCGGTTACATCATCCGGACACTCACAGTGACACTCACACTCACACACTGACACACATCCATAGACACAAACTGTGATTAGGGAGACCATCTGAGGGGACACAGATGGCCTCCTGAAACCATAATCATCCGGACACTCACTGGGACCCCCACACTCACCTGGACACTCACACTAACACACTGACACACATCCATAGACAAAAACTGTGATAAGGGAGACCATCTGAGGGGACACAGATGGTCTCCTGGACCCACAGGGTCCATATCCATACAGATCAATATTTAAATATACATATATATTTATAAATATAATTTTTTTATATATTTTATTTATTTATTTAAATAAATATTATTTATTTAAAAATAATAAATTTTATATATTTAAATATATCATTTTTTTCGTATATTTTATTATACAATAAATTTATTTATTTATATAATTTATATAATTGTATAAATATATGGATCTTATGGATCTTATATAAGATCCAAGATTTGGACCACACACACAAGATTTGGGATCCAAGAGTCAATGCTCGATCCTGCAAGCACAAATAAGTGAGTACACACACACAAACACACACACACACACACACAGGCGGGACCAAAAAGCCAGAGCTCAACCCCTGCAAACAGAACCAGGTGAGAATACACACACACACACACACACACACACACACACACACACACACACACACACACACACACACACACACACACACACACACACACACACACACACACACACACACTAGTTGATAATGGACTGTTTTGTATTCGTATCCATGTGTACTATTGTCATGACCGACAGACACGTGAAGCTGTATGTGTTTATGTGTACCTGTAATTAAACTGACATGTGTACGGTAATTATCTGTATGTGTCCATTTTAAAGGTACATATTTTTGAATGTTTATTTATGTAAATTGATTGACATATGTACGTATGCCCGCGTTTAGTGTTACTGTAATTTATATGGTTAACATGTATACGTTTGAATGACATAGTTTCCCATTATTGTCACATTTTTGGTTACTGTTTCGCTGTTCACTCTCACTCTCTGACCCCCGTCGACTAATTGTGCTCACGTGTGTTTATTCAAGGTACGGTAACCATTGGCTTTTTACCCAATAATTTGCAACTATTTGCAAACAAACATTTCTAAAGAACATCTATGTTTCTGATAAATATTCTTTTTCCTAACATACAAGTCAATCACACAGTACATAACCTCAGTCAGAAACACTTTTCTTACTATCTCTCACAACGTCTTTTGCATATATATCCTATCTTAATCAATTTATAATTTAAATTCATAACTGGCAACCCTCTTCCAGCCCCTTCAAGGCCACCAAACATCATTCCTTTCCATTAACCACTCCCAAATTATCTTTTGCACCAATACACACACTAGGGGGCTTTATAGCTGAGTGGACAGCACTCTCGACTCGTAATCCTAGGGTCAAAGTTCGATCCCCCGGTGATGGCGTAAACGAAAATCAGCAGAGTTTCATTCATTCTGATGCTCCTCTTACCGAGCAGTACATAGATACTTGGGCATTAGACACCTGTTACGGGCTGCTTTCTTGGTGTGTGTGTATGTGGGTTTTTTTTTATTAGCTAGTAAAAATTGATTGATTCACAGTTGAGAGGCGAGCCGAAAGAGCAGAGCTCAACCCTCGCAAGAACAACTAGGTGAACACAACTAGATAAATACTAACTAACCACGATCTCGTATAATCTACTACACACGCTACCACCTCCCCCCACTCCCTAAATCACTCTACATATGTCGTTAAAAATATAAAACAAATCAATTAATACACCAAAAATACTAACTATAAATAAAGGAACCAAATTTTAAACATACAGCGATTCGAGCGTGGTCTAGTCGGAGGAGAACGTGTTCTCATCTGGATAGATTGCGATCGAGCCTGTCGGAACGGTTGTGTAACTGCAGGGCACAAATATTTGTGTGTCCCCTCCTGTAGCTGCCTCTGTTTCGACAGGTTCCCTGGATAGCTGGAATTGGCCTGGCCCTAGGAAAGTGGGGAAGGGGTGAAATCCGTTGGGCCCACGGATGGATACCTTGGATCCATAGACCTAGGGTAGGTCTAATCACCTGGGATTCGAACCCACGGTGGGAATAAAGGAGGAGATTTGGGGGAGGAGGGACACAAATGGTTCCTGGAACCAAACCTCACATATATCCGGACACTCACACACACACACGTACACACACCCCCTTATCCGAACATTCACAGGGACACTCACACACACACATCCATAGACTGTGATAAGGGAGACCATCTGAGGGGACACAGATGGCCTCCTGAAACCACAGATGTAACCGGACACTCCGGTCCGGTTACATCATCCGGACACTCACAGTGACACTCACACTCACACACTGACACACATCCATAGACACAAACTGTGATTAGGGAGACCATCTGAGGGGACACAGATGGACTCCTGAAACCATAATCATCCGGACACTCACAGGGACCCCCACACTCACCCGGACACTCACACTAACACACTGACACACATCCATAGACAAAAACTGTGATATGGGAGACCATCTGAGGGGACACAGATGGCCTCCTGGACCCACAGGGTCCATATCCATACAGATCAATATATAAATATACATATATATTTATAAATATAATTTTTTTATATATTTTATTTATTTATTTAAATAAATATTATTTATTTAAAAATAATAAATTTTATATATTTAAATATATCATTTTTTTCGTATATTTTATTATATAATAAATTTATTTATTTATATAATTTATATAATTATATAAATATATGGATCTTATGGATCTTATATAAGAACCAAGATTTGGACCACACACACAAGATTTGGGATCCAAGAGTCAATGCTCGATCCCGCAAGCACAAATAGGTGAGTACACACACACACACACACACACACACACACACACACACACACAGGCGGGACCAAAAAGCCAGAGCTCAATCCCTGCAAACAGAACCAGGTGAGAATACACACACACACGCACACACACACACACACACACTAGTTGATAATGGACTGTTTTGTGTTCGTATCCATGTGTACTATTGTCATGACCGACAGACACGTGAAGCTGTATGTGTTTATGTGTACCTGTAATTAAACTGACATGTGTACGGTAATTATCTGTATGTGTCCATTTTAAAGGTACATATTTTTGAATGTTTATTTATGTAAATTGATTGACATATGTACGTATGCCCGCGTTTAGTGTTACTGTAATTTATATGGTTAACATGTAAACGTTTGAATGACATAGTTTCCCATTATTGTCACATTTTTGGTTACTGTTTCGCTGTTCACTCTCACTCTCTGACCCCCGTCGACTAATTGTGCTCACGTGTGTTTGTTCAAGGTACGGTAACCATTGGCTTTTTACCCAATAATTTGCAACTATTTGCAAACAAACATTTCTAAAGAACATCTATGTTTCTGATAAATATTCTTTTTCCTAACATACAAGTCAATCACACAGTACCTAACCTCAGTCAGAAACACTTTTCTTACTATCTCTCACAACGTCTTTTGCATATATATCCTATCTTAATCAATTTATAATTTAAATTCATAACTGGCAACCCTCTTCCAGCGCCTTCAAGGCCACCAAACATCATTCCTTTTCATTAACCTCTCCCAAATTATCTTTTGCACCAATACACACACTAGGGGGCTTTATAGCTGAGTGAACAGCGTTCTCGACTCGTAATCCTAGGGTCAAAGTTCGATCCCCCGGTGATGGCGTAAACGAAAATCAGCAGAGTTTCATTCATTCTGATGCTCCTCTTACCGAGCAGTACATAGGTTTTTGGGCATTAGACACCTGTTACGGGCTGCTTTCTTGGTGTGTGTATGTGAATTTTTTTTATTAGCTAGTAAAAATTGATTGATTCACAGTTGAGAGGCGGGCCGAAAGAGCAGAGCTCAACCCTCGCAAGATCAACTAGGTGAACACAACTAGATAAATACTAACTAACCACGATCTCGTATAATCTACTACACACGCTACCACCTCCCCCCACTCCCTAAATCACTCTACATAAGTCATTAAAAATATAAAACAAATCTATTAATACACCAAAAATACTAACTATAAATAAAGGATCCAAATTTTAAACATACAGCGACTCCAGCGTGGTCTAGTCGGAGGAGAACGTGTTCTCATCTGCATAGTTTGTGATCGAGCCTGTCGGAACGGTTGTGTAACTGCAGGGCACAAATATTTGTGTGTCCCCTCCTGTAGCTGCCTCTGTTTCGACAGGTTCCCTGGATAGCTGGAATTGGCCTGGCCCTAGGAAAGTGGGGAAGGGGTGAAATCCGTTGGGCCCACGGATGGATACCTTGGATCCATAGACCTAGGGTAGGTCTAATCACCTGGGATTCGAACCCACGGTGGGAATAAGGGAGGAGATTTAGGGGAGGAGGGACACAAATGGTTCCTGGAACCAAACCTCACATATATCCGGACACTCACACACACACACACACACCCTTATCCGAACATTCATAGGGACACTCACACACACACATCCATAGACTGTGATAAGGGAGACCATCTGAGGGGACACAGATGGCCTCCTGAAACCACAGATGTAACCGGACACTCCGGTCCGGTTACATCATCCGGACACTCACAGTGACACTCACACTCACACACTGACACACATCCATAGACACAAACTGTGATTAGGGAGACCATCTGAGAGGACACAGATGGCCTCCTGAAACCATAATCATCTGGACACTCACTGGGACCCCCACACTCACCTGGACACTCACACTAACACACTGACACACATCCATAGACAAAAACTGTGATAAGGGAGACCATCTGAGGGGACACAGATGGTCTCCTGGACCCACAGGGTCCATATCCATACAGATCAATATTTACATATATACATATATATTTATAAATATAATTTTTTTATATATTTTATTTATTTATTTAAATAAATATTATTTATTTAAAAATAATAAATTTTATATATTTAAATATATCATTTTTTTCGTATATTTTATTATACAATAAATTTATTTATTTATATAATTTATATAATTGTATAAATATATGGATCTTATGGATCTTATATAAGATCCAAGATTTGGACCACACACACAAGATTTGGGATCCAAGAGTCAATGCTCGATCCTGCAAGCACAAATAAGTGAGTACACACACACACACACACACACACACACACACACAGGCGGGACCAAAAAGCCAGAGCTCAACCCCTGCAAACAGAACCAGGTGAGAATACACACACACACACACACACACACACACACACACACACACACACACACACACACACACACACACTAGTTGATAATGGACTGTTTTGTATTCGTATCCATGTGTACTATTGTCATGACCGACAGACACGTGAAGCTGTATGTGTTTATGTGTACCTGTAATTAAACTGACATGTGTACGGTAATTATCTGTATGTGTCCATTTTAAAGGTACATATTTTTGAATGTTTATTTATGTAAATTGATTGACATATGTACGTATGAACGCGTTTAGTGTTACTGTAATTTATATGGTTAACATGTATACGTTTGAATGACATAGTTTCCCATTATTGTCACATTTTTGGTTACTGTTTCGCTGTTCACTCTCACTCTCTGACCCCCGTCGACTAATTGTGCTCACGTGTGTTTATTCAAGGTACGGTAACCATTGGCTTTTTACCCAATAATTTGCAACTATTTGCAAACAAACATTTCTAAAGAACATCTATGTTTCTGATAAATATTCTTTTTCCTAACATACAAGTCAATCACACAGTACATAACCTCAGTCAGAAACACTTTTCTTACTATCTCTCACAACGTCTTTTGCATATATATCCTATCTTAATCAATTTATAATTTAAATTCATAACTGGCAACCCTCTTCCAGCGCCTTCAAGGCCACCAAACATCATTCCTTTTCATTAACCTCTCCCAAATTATCTTTTGCACCAATACACACACTAGGGGGCTTTATAGCTGAGTGAACAGCGTTCTCGACTCGTAATCCTAGGGTCAAAGTTCGATCCCCCGGTGATGGCGTAAACGAAAATCAGCAGAGTTTCATTCATTCTGATGCTCCTCTTACCGAGCAGTACATAGGTTTTTGGGCATTAGACACCTGTTACGGGCTGCTTTCTTGGTGTGTGTATGTGGATTTTTTTTATTAGCTAGTAAAAATTGATTGATTCACAGTTGAGAGGCGGGCCGAAAGAGCAGAGCTCAACCCTCGCAAGATCAACTAGGTGAACACAACTAGATAAATACTAACTAACCACGATCTCGTATAATCTACTACACACGCTACCACCTCCCCCCACTCCCTAAATCACTCTACATAAGTCATTAAAAATATAAAACAAATCTATTAATACACCAAAAATACTAACTATAAATAAAGGATCCAAATTTTAAACATACAGCGACTCCAGCGTGGTCTAGTCGGAGGAGAACGTGTTCTCATCTGCATAGATTGTGATCGAGCCTGTCGGAACGGTTGTGTAACTGCAGGGCACAAATATTTGTGTGTCCCCTCCTGTAGCTGCCTCTGTTTCGACAGGTTCCCTTGATAGCTGGAATTGGCCTGGCCCTAGGAAAGTGGGGAAGGGGTGAAATCCGTTGGGCCCACGGATGGATACCTTGGATCCATAGACCTAGGGTAGGTCTAATCACCTGGGATTCGAACCCACGGTGGGAATAAGGGAGGAGATTTAGGGGAGGAGGGACACAAATGGTTCCTGGAACCAAACCTCACATATATCCGGACACTCACACACACACACACACACCCTTATCCGAACATTCACAGGGACACTCACACACACACATCCATAGACTGTGATAAGGGAGACCATCTGAGGGGACACAGATGGAATCCTGAAACCACAGATGTAACCGGACACTCCGGTCCGGTTACATCATCCGGACACTCACAGTGACACTCACACTCACACACTGACACACATCCATAGACACAAACTGTGATTAGGGAGACCATCTGAGGGGACACAGATGGCCTCCTGAAACCATAATCATCCGGACACTCACTGGGACCCCCACACTCACCTGGACACTCACACTAACACACTGACACACATCCATAGACAAAAACTGTGATAAGGGAGACCATCTGAGGGGACACAGATGGTCTCCTGGACCCACAGGGTCCATATCCATACAGATCAATATTTAAATATACATATATATTTATAAATATAATTTTTTTATATATTTTATTTATTTATTTAAATAAATATTATTTATTTAAAAATAATAAATTTTATATATTTAAATATATCATTTTTTTCGTATATTTTATTATACAATAAATTTATTTATTTATATAATTTATATAATTGTATAAATATATGGATCTTATGGATCTTATATAAGATCCAAGATTTGGACCACACACACAAGATTTGGGATCCAAGAGTCAATGCTCGATCCTGCAAGCACAAATAAGTGAGTACACACACACACACACACACACACACAGGCGGGACTAAAAAGCCAGAGCTCAACCCCTGCAAACAGAACCAGGTGAGAATACACACACACACACACACACACACACACACACACACACACACACACACACACACACACACACACACACACACACACACACACACACACACACACACACTAGTTGATAATGGACTGTTTTGTATTCGTATCCATGTGTACTATTGTCATGACCGACAGACACGTGAAGCTGTATGTGTTTATGTGTACCTGTAATTAAACTGACATGTGTACGGTAATTATCTGTATGTGTCCATTTTAAAGGTACATATTTTTGAATGTTTATTTATGTAAATTGATTGACATATGTACGTATGCCCGCGTTTAGTGTTACTGTAATTTATATGGTTAACATGTATACGTTTGAATGACATAGTTTCCCATTATTGTCACATTTTTGGTTACTGTTTCGCTGTTCACTCTCACTCTCTGACCCCCGTCGACTAATTGTGCTCACGTGTGTTTATTCAAGGTACGGTAACCATTGGCTTTTTACCCAATAATTTGCAACTATTTGCAAACAAACATTTCTAAAGAACATCTATGTTTCTGATAAATATTCTTTTTCCTAACATACAAGTCAATCACACAGTACATAACCTCAGTCAGAAACACTTTTCTTACTATCTCTCACAACGTCTTTTGCATATATATCCTATCTTAATCAATTTATAATTTAAATTCATAACTGGCAACCCTCTTCCAGCCCCTTCAAGGCCACCAAACATCATTCCTTTCCATTAACCACTCCCAAATTATCTTTTGCACCAATACACACACTAGGGGGCTTTATAGCTGAGTGGACAGCACTCTCGACTCGTAATCCTAGGGTCAAAGTTCGATCCCCCGGTGATGGCGTAAACGAAAATCAGCAGAGTTTCATTCATTCTGATGCTCCTCTTACCGAGCAGTACATAGATACTTGGGCATTAGACACCTGTTACGGGCTGCTTTCTTGGTGTGTGTGTATGTGGGTTTTTTTTTATTAGCTAGTAAAAATTGATTGATTCACAGTTGAGAGGCGAGCCGAAAGAGCAGAGCTCAACCCTCGCAAGAACAACTAGGTGAACACAACTAGATAAATACTAACTAACCACGATCTCGTATAATCTACTACACACGCTACCACCTCCCCCCACTCCCTAAATCACTCTACATATGTCGTTAAAAATATAAAACAAATCAATTAATACACCAAAAATACTAACTATAAATAAAGGAACCAAATTTTAAACATACAGCGACTCCAGCGTGGTCTAGTCGGAGGAGAACGTGTTCTCATCTGGATAGATTGTGATCGAGCCTGTCGGAACGGTTGTGTAACTGCAGGGCACAAATATTTGTGTGACCCCTCCTGTAGCTGCCTCTGTTTCGACAGGTTCCCTGGATAGCTGGAATTGGCCTGGCCCTAGGAAAGTGGGGAAGGGGTGAAATCCGTTAGGCCCACGGATGGATACCTTGGATCCATAGACCTAGGGTAGGTCTAATCACCTGGGATTCGAACCCACGGTGGGAATAAGGGAGGAGATTTGGGGGAGGAGGGACACAAATGGTTCCTGGAACCAAACCTCACATATATCCGGACACTCACACACACACACGTACACACACCCCCTTATCCGAACATTCACAGGGACACTCACACACACACATCCATAGACTGTGATAAGGGAGACCATCAGAGGGGACACAGATGGCCTCCTGAAACCACAGATGTAACCGGACACTCCGGTCCGGTTACATCATCCGGACACTCACAGTGACACTCACACTCACACACTGACACACATCCATAGACACAAACTGTGATTAGGGAGACCATCTGAGGGGACACAGATGGACTCCTGAAACCATAATCATCCGGACACTCACAGGGACCCCCACACTCACCCGGACACTCACACTAACACACTGACACACATCCATAGACAAAAACTGTGATATGGGAGACCATCTGAGGGGACACAGATGGCCTCCTGGACCCACAGGGTCCATATCCATACAGGTCAATATATAAATATACATATATATTTATAAATATAATTTTTTTATATATTTTATTTATTTATTTAAATAAATATTATTTATTTAAAAATAATAAATTATATATATTTAAATATATCATTTTTTTCGTATATTTTATTATACAATAAATTTATTTATTTATATAATTTATATAATTGTATAAATATATGGATCTTATGGATCTTATATAAGATCCAAGATTTGGACCACACACACAAGATTTGGGATCCAAGAGTCAATGCTCGATCCTGCAAGCACAAATAAGTGAGTACACACACACACACACACACACACACACACACACAGGCGGGACTAAAAAGCCAGAGCTCAACCCCTGCAAACAGAACCAGGTGAGAATACACACACACACACACACACACACACACACACACACACACACACACACACACACACACACACACACACACACACACACACACACACACACACACACTAGTTGATAATGGACTGTTTTGTATTCGTATCCATGTGTACTATTGTCATGACCGACAGACACGTGAAGCTGTATGTGTTTATGTGTACCTGTAATTAAACTGACATGTGTACGGTAATTATCTGTATGTGTCCATTTTAAAGGTACATATTTTTGAATGTTTATTTATGTAAATTGATTGACATATGTACGTATGCCCGCGTTTAGTGTTACTGTAATTTATATGGTTAACATGTATACGTTTGAATGACATAGTTTCCCATTATTGTCACATTTTTGGTTACTGTTTCGCTGTTCACTCTCACTCTCTGACCCCCGTCGACTAATTGTGCTCACGTGTGTTTATTCAAGGTACAGTAACCATTGGCTTTTTACCCAATAATTTGCAACTATTTGCAAACAAACATTTCTAAAGAACATCTATGTTTCTGATAAATATTCTTTTTCCTAACATACAAGTCAATCACACAGTACATAACCTCAGTCAGAAACACTTTTCTTACTATCTCTCACAACGTCTTTTGCATATATATCCTATCTTAATCAATTTATAATTTAAATTCATAACTGGCAACCCTCTTCCAGCCCCTTCAAGGCCACCAAACATCATTCCTTTCCATTAACCACTCCCAAATTATCTTTTGCACCAATACACACACTAGGGGGCTTTATAGCTGAGTGGACAGCACTCTCGACTCGTAATCCTAGGGTCAAAGTTCGATCCCCCGGTGATGGCGTAAACGAAAATCAGCAGAGTTTCATTCATTCTGATGCTCCTCTTACCGAGCAGTACATAGATACTTGGGCATTAGACACCTGTTACGGGCTGCTTTCTTGGTGTGTGTGTATGTGGGTTTTTTTTTATTAGCTAGTATAAATTGATTGATTCACAGTTGAGAGGCGAGCCGAAAGAGCAGAGCTCAACCCTCGCAAGAACAACTAGGTGAACACAACTAGATAAATACTAACTAACCACGATCTCGTATAATCTACTACACACGCTACCACCTCCCCCCACTCCCTAAATCACTCTACATATGTCGTTAAAAATATAAAACAAATCAATTAATACACCAAAAATACTAACTATAAATAAAGGAACCAAATTTTAAACATACAGCGACTCCAGCGTGGTCTAGTCGGAGGAGAACGTGTTCTCATCTGGATAGATTGTGATCGAGCCTGTCGGAACGGTTGTGTAACTGCAGGGCACAAATATTTGTGTGTCCCCTCCTGTAGCTGCCTCTGTTTCGACAGGTTCCCTGGATAGCTGGAATTGGCCTGGCCCTAGGAAAGTGGGGAAGGGGTGAAATCCGTTGGGCCCACGGATGGATACCTTGGATCCATAGACCTAGGGTAGGTCTAATCACCTGGGATTCGAACCCACGGTGGGAATAAGGGAGGAGATTTGGGGGAGGAGGGACACAAATGGTTCCTGGAACCAAACCTCACATATATCCGGACACTCACACACACACACGTACACACACCCCCTTATCCGAACATTCACAGGGACACTCACACACACACATCCATAGACTGTGATAAGGGAGACCATCTGAGGGGACACAGATGGCCTCCTGAAACCACAGATGTAACCGGACACTCCGGTCCGGTTACATCATCCGGACACTCACAGTGACACTCACACTCACACACTGACACACATCCATAGACACAAACTGTGATTAGGGAGACCATCTGAGGGGACACAGATGGACTCCTGAAACCATAATCATCCGGACACTCACAGGGACCCCCACACTCACCCGGACACTCACACTAACACACTGACACACATCCATAGACAAAAACTGTGATATGGGAGACCATCTGAGGGGACACAGATGGCCTCCTGGACCCACAGGGTCCATATCCATACAGGTCAATATATAAATATACATATATATTTATAAATATAATTTTTTTATATATTTTATTTATTTATTTAAATAAATATTATTTATTTAAAAATAATAAATTTTATATATTTAAATATATCATTTTTTTCGTATATTTTATTATATAATAAATTTATTTATTTATATAATTTATATAATTATATAAATATATGGATCTTATGGATCTTATATAAGAACCAAGATTTGGACCACACACACAAGATTTGGGATCCAAGAGTCAATGCTCGATCCCGCAAGCACAAATAGGTGAGTACACACACACACACACACACAAACTGAGAAACAAACTTGGAAACTGAGTGCCCAAATGAGCCACAGAGATATTAGAAAGAACTTTTTTAGTGTCAGAGTGGTTGACAAATGGAATGCATTAGGGGGTGATGTGGTGGAGGCTGACTCCATACACAGTTTCAAGTGTAGATATGACAGAGCCCGATAGGCTCAGGAATCTGTACACCTGTTGATTGACGGTTGAGAGGCGGGACCAAAGAGCCAGAGCTCAACCCCCGCAAACACAACTAGGTGAGTACTAGGTGAGTACACACACACACACAGGCGGGACCAAAAAGCCAGAGCTCAATCCCTGCAAACAGAACCAGGTGAGAATACACACACACACACACACACACACACACACACTAGTTGATAATGGACTGTTTTGTGTTCGTATCCATGTGTACTATTGTCATGACCGACAGACTCGTGAAGCTGTATGTGTTTATGTGTACCTGTAATTAAACTGACATGTGTACGGTAATTATCTGTATGTGTCCATTTTAAAGGTACATATTTTTGAATGTTTATTTATGTAAATTGATTGACATATGTACGTATGCCCGCGTTTAGTGTTACTGTAATTTATATGGTTAACATGTATACGTTTGAATGACATAGTTTCCCATTATTGTCACATTTTTGGTTACTGTTTCGCTGTTCACTCTCACTCTCTGACCCCCGTCGACTAATTGTGCTCACGTGTGTTTGTTCAAGGTACGTTAACCATTGGCTTTTTACCCAATAATTTGCAACTATATGCAAACAAACATTTCTAAAGAACATCTATGTTTCTGATAAATATTCTTTTTCCTAACATACAAGTCAATCACACAGTACCTAACCTCAGTCAGAAACACTTTTCTTACTATCTCTCACAACGTCTTTTGCATATATATCCTATCTTAATCAATTTATAATTTAAATTCATAACTGGCAACCCTCTTCCAGCGCCTTCAAGGCCACCAAACATCATTCCTTTCCATTAACCTCTCCCAAATTATCTTTTGCACCAATACACACACTAGGGGGCTTTATAGCTGAGTGAACAGCGCTCTCGACTCGTAATCCTAGGGTCAAAGTTCGATCCCCCGGTGATGGCGTAAACGAAAATCAGCAGAGTTTCATTCATTCTGATGCTCCTCTTACCGAGCAGTACATAGGTTTTTGGGCATTAGACACCTGTTACGGGTTGCTTTCTTGGTGTGTGTATGTGGATTTTTTTTTATTAGCTAGTAAAAATTGATTGATTCACAGTTGAGAGGCGGGCCGAAAGAGCAGAGCTCAACCCTCGCAAGAACAACTAGGTGAACACAACTAGATAAATACTAACTAACCACGATCTCGTATAATCTACTACACACGCTACCACCTCCCCCCACTCCCTAAATCACTCTACATAAGTCATTAAAAATATAAAACAAATCTATTAATACACCAAAAATACTAACTATAAATAAAGGATCCAAATTTTAAACATACAGCGACTCCAGCGTGGTCTAGTCGGAGGAGAACGTGTTCTCATCTGGATAGATTGTGATCGAGCCTGTCGGAACGGTTGTGTAACTGCAGGGCACAAATATTTGTGTGTCCCCTCCTGTAGCTGCCTCTGTTTCGACAGGTTCCCTGGATAGCTGGAATTGGCCTGGCCCTAGGAAAGTGGGGAAGGGGTGAAATCCGTTGGGCCCACGGATGGATACCTTGGATCCATAGACCTAGGGTAGGTCTAATCACCTGGGATTCGAACCCACGGTGGGAATAAGGGAGGAGATTTGGGGGAGGAGGGACACAAATGGTTCCTGGAACCAAACCTCACATATATCCGGACACTCACACACACACACGTACACACACCCCCTTATCCGAACATTCACAGGGACACTCACACACACACATCCATAGACTGTGATAAGGGAGACCATCTGAGGGGACACAGATGGCCTCCTGAAACCACAGATGTAACCGGACACTCCGGTCCGGTTACATCATCCGGACACTCACAGTGACACTCACACTCACACACTGACACACATCCATAGACACAAACTGTGATTAGGGAGACCATCTGAGGGGACACAGATGGACTCCTGAAACCATAATCATCCGGACACTCACAGGGACCCCCACACTCACCCGGACACTCACACTAACACACTGACACACATCCATAGACAAAAACTGTGATATGGGAGACCATCTGAGGGGACACAGATGGCCTCCTGGACCCACAGGGTCCATATCCATACAGATCAATATATAAATATACATATATATTTATAAATATAATTTTTTTATATATTTTATTTATTTATTTAAATAAATATTATTTATTTAAAAATAATAATTTTTATATATTTAAATATATCATTTTTTTCGTATATTTTATTATATAATAAATTTATTTATTTATATAATTTATATAATTATATAAATATATGGATCTTATGGATCTTATATAAGAACCAAGATTTGGACCACACACACAAGATTTGGGATCCAAGAGTCAATGCTCGATCCCGCAAGCACAAATAGGTGAGTACACACACACACAAACTGAGAAACAAACTTGGAAACTGAGTGCCCAAATGAGCCACAGAGATATTAGAAAGAACTTTTTTAGTGTCAGAGTGGTTGACAAATGGAATGCATTAGGGGGTGATGTGGTGGAGGCTGACTCCATACACAGTTTCAAGTGTAGATATGACAGAGCCCGATAGGCTCAGGAATCTGTACACCTGTTGATTGACGGTTGAGAGGCGGGACCAAAGAGCCAGAGCTCAACCCCCGCAAACACAACTAGGTGAGTACTAGGTGAGTACACACACACACACAGGCGGGACCAAAAAGCCAGAGCTCAATCCCTGCAAACAGAACCAGGTGAGAATACACACACACACACACACACACACACACACACACACACACACACTAGTTGATAATGGACTGTTTTGTGTTCGTATCCATGTGTACTATTGTCATGACCGACAGACTCGTGAAGCTGTATGTGTTTATGTGTACCTGTAATTAAACTGACATGTGTACGGTAATTATCTGTATGTGTCCATTTTAAAGGTACATATTTTTGAATGTTTATTTATGTAAATTGATTGACATATGTACGTATGCCCGCGTTTAGTGTTACTGTAATTTATATGGTTAACATGTATACGTTTGAATGACATAGTTTCCCATTATTGTCACATTTTTGGTTACTGTTTCGCTGTTCACTCTCACTCTCTGACCCCCGTCGACTAATTGTGCTCACGTGTGTTTGTTCAAGGTACGTTAACCATTGGCTTTTTACCCAATAATTTGCAACTATATGCAAACAAACATTTCTAAAGAACATCTATGTTTCTGATAAATATTCTTTTTCCTAACATACAAGTCAATCACACAGTACCTAACCTCAGTCAGAAACACTTTTCTTACTATCTCTCACAACGTCTTTTGCATATATATCCTATCTTAATCAATTTATAATTTAAATTCATAACTGGCAACCCTCTTCCAGCGCCTTCAAGGCCACCAAACATCATTCCTTTCCATTAACCTCTCCCAAATTATCTTTTGCACCAATACACACACTAGGGGGCTTTATAGCTGAGTGAACAGCGCTCTCGACTCGTAATCCTAGGGTCAAAGTTCGATCCCCCGGTGATGGCGTAAACGAAAATCAGCAGAGTTTCATTCATTCTGATGCTCCTCTTACCGAGCAGTACATAGGTTTTTGGGCATTAGACACCTGTTACGGGTTGCTTTCTTGGTGTGTGTATGTGGATTTTTTTTTATTAGCTAGTAAAAATTGATTGATTCACAGTTGAGAGGCGGGCCGAAAGAGCAGAGCTCAACCCTCGCAAGAACAACTAGGTGAACACAACTAGATAAATACTAACTAACCACGATCTCGTATAATCTACTACACACGCTACCACCTCCCCCCACTCCCTAAATCACTCTACATAAGTCATTAAAAATATAAAACAAATCTATTAATACACCAAAAATACTAACTATAAATAAAGGATCCAAATTTTAAACATACAGCGACTCCAGCGTGGTCTAGTCGGAGGAGAACGTGTTCTCATCTGGATAGATTGTGATCGAGCCTGTCGGAACGGTTGTGTAACTGCAGGGCACAAATATTTGTGTGTCCCCTCCTGTAGCTGCCTCTGTTTCGACAGGTTCCCTGGATAGCTGGAATTGGCCTGGCCCTAGGAAAGTGGGGAAGGGGTGAAATCCGTTGGGCCCACGGATGGATACCTTGGATCCATAGACCTAGGGTAGGTCTAATCACCTGGGATTCGAACCCACGGTGGGAATAAGGGAGGAGATTTGGGGGAGGAGGGACACAAATGGTTCCTGGAACCAAACCTCACATATATCCGGACACTCACACACACACACGTACACACACCCCCTTATCCGAACATTCACAGGGACACTCACACACACACATCCATAGACTGTGATAAGGGAGACCATCTGAGGGGACACAGATGGCCTCCTGAAACCACAGATGTAACCGGACACTCCGGTCCGGTTACATCATCCGGACACTCACAGTGACACTCACACTCACACACTGACACACATCCATAGACACAAACTGTGATTAGGGAGACCATCTGAGGGGACACAGATGGACTCCTGAAACCATAATCATCCGGACACTCACAGGGACCCCCACACTCACCCGGACACTCACACTAACACACTGACACACATCCATAGACAAAAACTGTGATATGGGAGACCATCTGAGGGGACACAGATGGCCTCCTGGACCCACAGGGTCCATATCCATACAGGTCAATATATAAATATACATATATATTTATAAATATAATTTTTTTATATATTTTATTTATTTATTTAAATAAATATTATTTATTTAAAAATAATAAATTTTATATATTTAAATATATCATTTTTTTCGTATATTTTATTATATAATAAATTTATTTATTTATATAATTTATATAATTATATAAATATATGGATCTTATGGATCTTATATAAGAACCAAGATTTGGACCACACACACAAGATTTGGGATCCAAGAGTCAATGCTCGATCCCGCAAGCACAAATAGGTGAGTACACACACACACAAACTGAGAAACAAACTTGGAAACTGAGTGCCCAAATGAGCCACAGAGATATTAGAAAGAACTTTTTTAGTGTCAGAGTGGTTGACAAATGGAATGCATTAGGGGGTGATGTGGTGGAGGCTGACTCCATACACAGTTTCAAGTGTAGATATGACAGAGCCCGATAGGCTCAGGAATCTGTACACCTGTTGATTGACGGTTGAGAGGCGGGACCAAAGAGCCAGAGCTCAACCCCCGCAAACACAACTAGGTGAGTACTAGGTGAGTACACACACACACACAGGCGGGACCAAAAAGCCAGAGCTCAATCCCTGCAAACAGAACCAGGTGAGAATACACACACACACACACACACACACACACACACACACACACACACACTAGTTGATAATGGACTGTTTTGTGTTCGTATCCATGTGTACTATTGTCATGACCGACAGACTCGTGAAGCTGTATGTGTTTATGTGTACCTGTAATTAAACTGACATGTGTACGGTAATTATCTGTATGTGTCCATTTTAAAGGTACATATTTTTGAATGTTTATTTATGTAAATTGATTGACATATGTACGTATGCCCGCGTTTAGTGTTACTGTAATTTATATGGTTAACATGTATACGTTTGAATGACATAGTTTCCCATTATTGTCACATTTTTGGTTACTGTTTCGCTGTTCACTCTCACTCTCTGACCCCCGTCGACTAATTGTGCTCACGTGTGTTTGTTCAAGGTACGTTAACCATTGGCTTTTTACCCAATAATTTGCAACTATATGCAAACAAACATTTCTAAAGAACATCTATGTTTCTGATAAATATTCTTTTTCCTAACATACAAGTCAATCACACAGTACCTAACCTCAGTCAGAAACACTTTTCTTACTATCTCTCACAACGTCTTTTGCATATATATCCTATCTTAATCAATTTATAATTTAAATTCATAACTGGCAACCCTCTTCCAGCGCCTTCAAGGCCACCAAACATCATTCCTTTCCATTAACCTCTCCCAAATTATCTTTTGCACCAATACACACACTAGGGGGCTTTATAGCTGAGTGAACAGCGCTCTCGACTCGTAATCCTAGGGTCAAAGTTCGATCCCCCGGTGATGGCGTAAACGAAAATCAGCAGAGTTTCATTCATTCTGATGCTCCTCTTACCGAGCAGTACATAGGTTTTTGGGCATTAGACACCTGTTACGGGCTGCTTTCTTGGTGTGTGTATGTGGATTTTTTTTTATTAGCTAGTAAAAATTGATTGATTCACAGTTGAGAGGCGGGCCGAAAGAGCAGAGCTCAACCCTCGCAAGAACAACTAGGTGAACACAACTAGATAAATACTAACTAACCACGATCTCGTATAATCTACTACACACGCTACCACCTCCCCCCACTCCCTAAATCACTCTACATAAGTCATTAAAAATATAAAACAAATCTATTAATACACCAAAAATACTAACTATAAATAAAGGATCCAAATTTTAAACATACAGCGACTCCAGCGTGGTCTAGTCGGAGGAGAAAGTGTTCTCATCTGGATAGATTGTGATCGAGCCTGTCGGAACGGTTGTGTAACTGCAGGGCACAAATATTTGTGTGTCCCCTCCTGTAGCTGCCTCTGTTTCGACAGGTTCCCTGGATAGCTGGAATTGGCCTGGCCCTAGGAAAGTGGGGAAGGGGTGAAATCCGTTGGGCCCACGGATAGATACCTTGGATCCATAGACCTAGGGTAGGTCTAATCACCTGGGATTCGAACCCACGGTGGGAATAAGGGAGGAGATTTAGGGGAGGAGGGACACAAATGGTTCCTGGAACCAAACCTCACATATATCCGGACACTCACACACACACACACACACCCTTATCCGAACATTCACAGGGACACTCACACACACACATCCATAGACTGTGATAAGGGAGACCATCTGAGGGGACACAGATGGCCTCCTGAAACCACAGATGTAACCGGACACTCCGGTCCGGTTACATCATCCGGACACTCACAGTGACACTCACACTCACACACTGACACACATCCATAGACACAAACTGTGATTAGGGAGACCATCTGAGGGGACACAGATGGCCTCCTGAAACCATAATCATCCGGACACTCACAGGGACCCCCACACTCACCCGGACACTCACACTAACACACATCCATAGACAAAAACTGTGATAAGGGAGACCATCTGAGGGGACACAGATGGTCTCCTGGACCCACAGGGTCCATATCCATACAGATCAATATTTAAATATACATATATATTTATAAATATAATTTTTTTATATATTTTATTTATTCATTTAAATAAATATTATTTATTTAAAAATAATAAATTTTATATATTTAAATATATCATTTTTTCGTATATTTTATTATACAATAAATTTATTTATTTATATAATTTATATAATTGTATAAATATATGGATCTTATGGATCTTATATAAGATCCAAGATTTGGACCACACACACAAGATTTGGGATCCAAGAGTCAATGCTCGATCCTGCAAGCACAAATAAGTGAGTACACACACACACACACACACACACACACACACACAGGCGGGACCAAAAAGCCAGAGCTCAACCCCTGCAAACAGAACCAGGTGAGAATACACACACACACACACACACACACACACACACACACACACACACACACACACACACACACACACACACTAGTTGATAATGGACTGTTTTGTGTTCGTATCCATGTGTACTATTGTCATGACCGACAGACACGTGAAGCTGTATGTGTTTATGTGTACCTGTAATTAAACTGACATGTGTACGGTAATTATCTGTATGTGTCCATTTTAAAGGTACATATTTTTGAATGTTTATTTATGTAAATTGATTGACATATGTACGTATGCCCGCGTTTAGTGTTACTGTAATTTATATGGTTAACATGTATACGTTTGAATGACATAGTTTCCCATTATTGTCACATTTTTGGTTACTGTTTCGCTGTTCACTCTCACTCTCTGACCCCCGTCGACTAATTGTGCTCACGTGTGTTTGTTCAAGGTACGGTAACCATTGGCTTTTTACCCAATAATTTGCAACTATTTGCAAACAAACATTTCTAAAGAACATCTATGTTTCTGATAAATATTCTTTTTCCTAACATACAAGTCAATCACACAGTACCTAACCTCAGTCAGAAACACTTTTCTTACTACCTCTCACAACGTCTTTTGCATATATATCCTATCTTAATCAATTTATAATTTAAATTCATAACTGGCAACCCTCTTCCAGCGCCTTCAAGGCCACCAAACATCATTCCTTTCCATTAACCTCTCCCAAATTATCTTTTGCACCAATACACACACTAGGGGGCTTTATAGCTGAGTGAACAGCGCTCTCGACTCGTAATCCTAGGGTCAACGTTCGATCCCCCGGTGATGGCGTAAACGAAAATCAGCAGAGTTTCATTCATTCTGATGCTCCTCTTACCGAGCAGTACATAGGTTTTTGGGCATTAGACACCTGTTACGGGCTGCTTTCTTGGTGTATGTATGTGGATTTTTTTTTATTAGCTAGTAAAAATTGATTGATTCACAGTTGAGAGGCGGGCCGAAAGAGCAGAGCTCAACCCTCGCAAGAACAACTAGGTGAACACAACTAGATAAATACTAACTAACCACGATCTCGTATAATCTACTACACACGCTACCACCTCCCCCCACTCCCTAAATCACTCTACATAAGTCATTAAAAATATAAAACAAGTCAATTAATACACCAAAAATACTAACTATAAATAAAGAACCAAATTTTAAACATACAGCGACTCCAGCGTGGTCTAGTCGGAGGAGAACGTGTTCTCATCTGGATAGATTGTGATCGAGCCTGTCGGAACGGTTGTGTAACTGCAGGGCACAAATATTTGTGTGTCCCCTCCTGGAGCTGCCTCTGTTTCGACAGGTTCCCTGGATAGCTGGAAATGGCCTGGCCCTAGGAAAGTGGGGAAGGGGTGAAATCCGTTGGGCCCACGGATGGATACCTTGGATCCATAGACCTAGGGTAGGTCTAATCACCTGGGATTCGAACCCACGGTGGGAATAAGGGAGGAGATTTAGGGGAGGAGGGACACAAATGGTTCCTGGAACCAAACCTCACATATATCCGGACACTCACACACACACACACACACCCTTATCCGAACATTCACAGGGACACTCACACACACACATCCATAGACTGTGATAAGGGAGACCATCTGAGGGAACACAGATGGCCTCCTGAAACTACAGATGTAACCGGACACTCCGGTCCGGTTACATCATCCGGACACTCACAGTGACACTCACACTCACACACTGACACACATCCATAGACACAAACTGTGATTAGGGAGACCATCTGAGGGGACACAGATGGCCTCCTGAAACCATAATCATCCGGACACTCACAGGGACCCCCACACTCACCCGGACACTCACACTAACACACTGACACACATCCATAGACAAAAACTGTGATAAGGGAGACCATCTGAGGGGACACAGATGGTCTCCTGGACCCACAGGGTCCATATCCATACAGGTCAATATATAAATATACATATATATTTATAAATATAATTTTTTTATATATTTTATTTATTTATTTAAATAAATATTATTTATTTAAAAATAATAAATTTTATATATTTAAATATATCATTTTTTTCGTATATTTTATTATACAATAAATTTATTTATTTATATAATTTATATAATTGTATAAATATATGGATCTTATGGATCTTATATAAGATCCAAGATTTGGACCACACACACAAGATTTGGGATCCAAGAGTCAATGCTCGATCCTTCAAGCACAAATAAGTGAGTACACACACACACACACACACACACACACACACACACACACACAGGCGGGACCAAAAAGCCAGAGCTCAACCCCTGCAAACAGAACCAGGTGAGAATACACACACACACACACACACACACACACACACACACACACACACACACACACACACACACACACACACACACACACACTAGTTGATAATGGACTGTTTTGTGTTCGTATCCATGTGTACTATTGTCATGACCGACAGACACGTGAAGCTGTATGTGTTTATGTGTACCTGTAATTAAACTGACATGTGTACGGTAATTATCTGTATGTGTCCATTTTAAAGGTACATATTTTTGAATGTTTATTTATGTAAATTGATTGTACGTATGCCCGCGTTTAGTGTTACTGTAATTTATATGGTTAACATGTATACGTTTGAATGACATAGTTTCCCATTATTGTCACATTTTTGGTTACTGTTTCGCTGTTCACTCTCACTCTCTGACCCCCGTCGACTAATTGTGCTCACGTGTGTTTGTTCAAGGTACGGTAACCATTGGCTTTTTACCCAATAATTTGCAACTATTTGCAAACAAACATTTCTAAAGAACATCTAAGTTTCTGATAAATATTCTTTTTCCTAACATACAAGTCAATCACACAGTACCTAACCTCAGTCAGAAACACTTTTCTTACTATCTCTCACAACGTCTTTTGCATATATATCCTATCTTAATCAATTTATAATTTAAATTCATAACTGGCAACCCTCTTCCAGCGCTTTCAAGGCCACCAAACATCATTCCTTTCCATTAACCTCTCCCAAATTATCTTTTGCACCAATACACACACTAGGGGGCTTTATAGCTGAGTGAACAGCGCTCTCGACTCGTAATCCTAGGGTCAAAGTTCGATCCCCCGGTGATGGCGTAAACGAAAATCAGCAGAGTTTCATTCATTCTGATGCTCCTCTTACCGAGCAGTACATAGGTTTTTGGGCATTAGACACCTGTTACGGGCTGCTTTCTTGGTGTGTGTATGTGGATTTTTTTTTTATTAGCTAGTAAAAATTTATTGATTCACAGTTGAGAGGCGGGCCGAAAGAGCAGAGCTCAACCCTCGCAAGAACAACTAGGTGAACACAACTAGATAAATACTAACTAACCACGATCTCGTATAATCTACTACACACGCTACCACCTCCCCCCACTCCCTAAATCACTCTACATAAGTCATTAAAAATATAAAACTAGTCAATTAATACACCAAAAATACTAACTATAAATAAAGGAACCAAATTTTAAACATTCAGCGACTCCAGCGTGGTCTAGTCGGAGGAGAACGTGTTCTCATCTGGATAGATTGTGATCGAGCCTGTCGGAACGGTTGTGTAACTGCAGGGCACAAATATTTGTGTGTCCCCTCCTGTAGCTGCCTCTGTTTCGACAGGTTCCCTGGATAGCTGGAATTGGCCTGGCCCTAGGAAAGTGGGGAAGGGGTGAAATCCGTTGGGCCCACGGATGGATACCTTGGATCCATAGACCTAGGGTAGGTCTAATCACCTGGGATTCGAACCCACGGTGGGAATAAGGGAGGAGATTTAGGGGAGGAGGGACACAAATGGTTCCTGGAACCAAACCTCACATATATCCGGACACTCACACACACACACCCTTATCCGAACATTCACAGGGACACTCACACACACACATCCATAGACTGTGATAAGGGAGACCATCTGAGGGGACACAGATGGCCTCCTGAAACCACAGATGTAACCGGACACTCCGGTCCGGTTACATCATCCGGACACTCACAGTGACACTCACACTCACACACATCCATAGACACAAACTGTGATTAGGGAGACCATCTGAGGGGACACAGATGGCCTCCTGAAACCATAATCATCCGGACACTCACACTAACACACTGACACACATCCATAGACAAAAACTGTGATAAGGGAGACCATCTGAGGGGACGCAGATGGTCTCCTGGACCCACAGGGTCCATATCCATACAGATCAATATTTAAATATACATATATATTTATAAATATAATTTTTTTATATATTTTATTTATTTATTTAAATAAATATTATTTATTTAAAAATAATAAATTTTATATATTTAAATATATCATTTTTTTCGTATATTTTATTATACAATAAATTTATTTATTTATATAATTTATATAATTGTATAAATATATGGATCTTATGGATCATATATAAGATCCAAGATTTGGACCACACACACAAGATTTGGGATCCAAGAGTCAATGCTCGATCCTGCAAGCACAAATAAGTGAGTACACACACACACACACACACACACACACAGGCGGGACCAAAAAGCCAGAGCTCAACCCCTGCAAACAGAACCAGGTGAGAATACACACACACACACACACACACACACACACACACACACACACACACACACACACACACTAGTTGATAATGGACTGTTTTGTGTTCGTATCCATGTGTACTATTGTCATGACCGACAGACACGTGAAGCTGTATGTGTTTACGTGTACCTGTAATTAAACTGACATGTGTACGGTAATTATCTGTATGTGTCCATTTTAAAGGTACATATTTTTGAATGTTTATTTATGTAAATTGATTGACATATGTACGTATGCCCGCGTTTAGTGTTACTGTAATTTATATGGTTAACATGTATACGTTTGAATGACATAGTTTCCCATTATTGTCACATTTTTTGTTACTGTTTCGCTGTTCACTCTCACTCTCTGACCCCCGTCGAATAATTGTGCTCACGTGTGTTTGTTCAAGGTACGGTAACCATTGGCTTTTTACCCAATAATTTGCAATTTTTTGCAAACAAACATTTCTAAAGAACATCTATGTTTCTGATAAATATTCTTTTTCCTAACATACAAGTCAATCACACAGTACATAACCTCAGTCAGAAACACTTTTCTTACTATCTCTCACAACGTCTTTTGCATATATATCCTATCTTAATCAATTTATAATTTAAATTCATAACTGGCAACCCTCTTCCAGCGCCTTCATGGCCACCAAACATCATTCCTTTCCATTAACCTCTCCCAAATTATCTTTTGCACCAAATCACACACTAGGGGGCTTTATAGCTGAGTGGACAGCGCTCTCGACTCGTAATCCTTGGGTCAAAGTTCGATCCCCCGGTGATAGCGTAAACGAAAATCAGTAGAGTTTCATTCATTCTGACGCTCCTCTTACCGAGCAGTACATAGGTACTTGGGCATTAGACACCTGTTACGGGCTGCTTTCTTGGTGTGTGTATGTGGATTTTTTTTTATTAGCTAGTAAAAATTGATTGATTCACAGTTGAGAGGCGAGCCGAAAGAGCAGAGCTCAACCCTCGCAAGAACAACTAGGTGAACACAACCAACATAAATACTAACTAACCACGATCTCGTATAATCTACTACACACGCTACCACCTCCCCCCACTCCCTAAATCACTCTACATATGTCGGTAAAAATATAAAACAAATCAATTAATACACCAAAAATACTAACTATAAATAAAGGAACCAAATTTTAAACATACAGCGACTCCAGCGTGGTCTAGTCGGAGGAGAACGTGTTCTCATCTGGATAGATTGTGATCGAGCCTGTCGGAACGGTTGTGTAACTGCAGGGCACAAATATTTGTGTGTCCCCTCCTGTAGCTGCCTCTGTTTCGATAGGTTCCCTGGATAGCTGGAATTGGCCTGGCCCTAGGAAAGTGGGGAAGGGGTGAAATTCGTTGGGCCCACAAATGGATACCTTGGATCCATAGACCTAGGGTAGGTCTAATCACCTGGGATTCGAACCCACGGTGGGAATAAGGGAGGAGATTTAGGGGAGGAGGGACACAAATGGTTCCTGGAACCAAACCTCACATATATCCGGACACTCACACACACACACCCTTATCCGAACATTCACAGGGACACTCACACACACACATCCATAGACTGTGATAAGGGAGACCATCTGAGGGGACACAGATGGCCTCCTGAAACCACAGATGTAACCGGACACTCCGGTCCGGTTACATCATCCGGACACTCACAGTGACACTCACACTCACACACTGACACACATCCATAGACACAAACTGTGATTAGGGAGACCATCTGAGGGGACACAGATGGCCTCCTGAAACCATAATCATCCGGACACTCACAGGGACCCCCACACTCACCCGGACACTCACACTAACACACTGACACACATCCATAGACAAAAACTGTGATAAGGGAGACCATCTGAGGGGACACAGATGGTCTCCTGGACCCACAGGGTCCATATCCATACAGATCAATATTTAAATATACATATATATTTATAAATATAATTTTTTTATATATTTTATTTATTTATTTAAATAAATATTATTTATTTAAAAATAATAAATTTTATATATTTAAATATATCATTTTTTTCGTATATTTTATTATACAATAAATTTATTTATTTATATAATTTATATAATTGTATAAATATATGGATCTTATGGATCTTATATAAGATCCAAGATTTGGACCACACACACAAGATTTGGGATCCAAGAGTCAATGCTCGATCCTGCAAGCAGAAATAAGTGAGTACACACACACACACACACACACACAGGCGGGACCAAAAAGCCAGAGCTCAACCCCTGCAAACAGAACCAGGTGAGAAAACACACACACACACACACACACACACACACACACACACACACACACACACACACACACACACACACACACACACACACACACACACACACTAGTTGATAATGGACTGTTTTGTGTTCGTATCCATGTGTACTATTGTCATGACCGACAGACACGTGAAGCTGTATGTGTTTATGTGTACCTGTAATTAAACTGACATGTGTACGGTAATTATCTGTATGTGTCCATTTTAAAGTTACATATTTTTGAATGTTTATTTATGTAAATTGATTGACATATGTACGTATGCCCGCGTTTAGTGTTACTGTAATTTATATGGTTAACATGTATACGTTTGAATGACATAGTTTCCCATTATTGTCACATTTTTGGTTACTGTTTCGCTGTTCACTCTCACTCTCTGACCCCCGTCGACTAATTGTGCTCACGTGTGTTTGTTCAAGGTACGGTAACCATTGGCTTTTTACCCAATAATTTGCAACTATTTGCAAACAAACATTTCTAAAGAACATCTATGTTTCTGATAAATATTCTTTTTCCTAACATACAAGTCAATCACACAGTACCTAACCTCAGTCAGAAACACTTTTCTTACTATCTCTCACAACGTCTTTTGCATATATATCCTATCTTAATCAATTTATAATTTAAATTCATAACTGGCAACCCTCTTCCAGCGCTTTCAAGGCCACCAAACATCATTCCTTTCCATTAACCTCTCCCAAATTATCTTTTGCACCAATACACACACTAGGGGGCTTTATAGCTGAGTGAACAGCGCTCTCGACTCGTAATCCTAGGGTCAAAGTTCGATCCCCCGGTGATGGCGTAAACGAAAATCAGCAGAGTTTCATTCATTCTGATGCTCCTCTTACCGAGCAGTACATAGGTTTTTGGGCATTAGACACCTGTTACGGGCTGCTTTCTTGGTGTGTGTATGTGGATTTTTTTTTTATTAGCTAGTAAAAATTTATTGATTCACAGTTGAGAGGCGGGCCGAAAGAGCAGAGCTCAACCCTCGCAAGAACAACTAGGTGAACACAACTAGATAAATACTAACTAACCACGATCTCGTATAATCTACTACACACGCTACCACCTCCCCCCACTCCCTAAATCACTCTACATAAGTCATTAAAAATATAAAACTAGTCAATTAATACACCAAAAATACTAACTATAAATAAAGGAACCAAATTTTAAACATTCAGCGACTCCAGCGTGGTCTAGTCGGAGGAGAACGTGTTCTCATCTGGATAGATTGTGATCGAGCCTGTCGGAACGGTTGTGTAACTGCAGGGCACAAATATTTGTGTGTCCCCTCCTGTAGCTGCCTCTGTTTCGGCAGGTTCCCTGGATAGCTGGAATTGGCCTGGCCCTAGGAAAGTGGGGAAGGGGTGAAATCCGTTGGGCCCACGGATGGATACCTTGGATCCATAGACCTAGGGTAGGTCTAATCACCTGGGATTCGAACCCACGGTGGGAATAAGGGAGGAGATTTAGGGGAGGAGGGACACAAATGGTTCCTGGAACCAAACCTCACATATATCCGGACACTCACACACACACACACACACCCTTATCCGAACATTCCCAGGGACACTCACACACACACATCCATAGACTGTGATAAGGGAGACCATCTGAGGGGACACAGATGGCCTCCTGAAACCACAGATGTAACCGGACACTCCGGTCCGGTTACATCATCCGGACACTCACAGTGACACTCACACTCACACACTGACACACATCCATAGACACAAACTGTGATTAGGGAGACCATCTGAGGGGACACAGATGGCCTCCTGAAACCATAATCATCCGGACACTCACAGGGACCCCCACACTCACCCGGACACTCACACTAACACACTGACACACATCCATAGACAAAAACTGTGATAAGGGAGACCATCTGAGGGAACACAGATGGCCTCCTGGACCCACAGGGTCCATATCCATACAGATCAATATTTAAATATACATATATATTTATAAATATAATTTTTTTATATATTTTATTTATTTATTTAAATAAATATTATTTATTTAAAAAAAATAAATTTTATATATTTAAATATATCATTTTTTTCGTATATTTTATTATACAATAAATTTATTTATTTATATAATTTATATAATTGTATAAATATATGGATCTTATGGATCTTATATAAGATCCAAGATTTGGACCACACACACAAGATTTGGGAACCAAGAGTCAATGCTCGATCCTGCAAGCACAAATAAGTGAGTACACACACACACACACACACACACACACACACACACACACACAGGCGGGACCAAAAAGCCAGAGCTCAACCCCTGCAAACAGAACCAGGTGAAAATACACACACACACACACACACACACACACACACACACACACACACACACACACACACACACACACACACACACACACACACACACACACACACACACACACACACACACACTAGTTGATAATGGACTGTTTTGTGTTCGTATCCATGTGTACTATTGTCATGACCGACAGACACGTGAAGCTGTATGTGTTTATGTGTACCTGTAATTAAACTGACATGTGTACGGTAATTATCTGTATGTGTCCATTTTAAAGGTACATATTTTTGAATGTTTATTTATGTAAATTGATTGACATATGTACGTATGCCCGCGTTTAGTGTTACTGTAATTTATATGGTTAACATGTATACGTTTGAATGACATAGTTTCCCATTATTGTCACATTTTTGGTTACTGTTTCGCTGTTCACTCTCACTCTCTGACCCCCGTCGACTAATTGTGCTCACGTGTGTTTGTTCAAGGTACGGTAACCATTGGCTTTTTACCCAATAATTTGCAACTATTTGCAAACAAACATTTCTAAAGAACATCTATGTTTCTGATAAATATTCTTTTTCCTAACATACAAGTCAATCACACAGTACCTAACCTCAGTCAGAAACACTTTTCTTACTATCTCTCACAACGTCTTTTGCATATATATCCTATCTTAATCAATTTATAATTTAAATTCATAACTGGCAACCCTCTTCCAGCGCCTTCAAGGCCACTAAACATCATTCCTTTCCAATAACCTCTCCCAAATTATCTTTTGCACCAAGACACACACTAGGGGGCTTTATAGCTGAGTGAACAGCGCTCTCGACTCGTAATCCTAGGGTGAACGTTCGATCCCCCGGTGATGGCGTAAACGAAAATCAGCAGAGTTTCATTCATTCTGATGCTCCTCTTACCGAGCAGTACATAGGTTTTTGGGCATTAGACACCTGTTACGGGCTGCTTTCTAGGTGTGTGTATGTGGATTTTTTTTTATTAGCTAGTAAAAATTGATTGATTCACAGTTGAGAGACGGGCCGAAAGAGCAGAGCTCAACCCTCGCAAGAACAACTAGGTGAACACAACTAGATAAATACTAACTAACCACGATCTCGTATAATCTACTACACACGCTACCACCTCCCCCCACTCCCTAAATCACTCTACATAAGTCATTAAAAATATAAAACAAATCTATTAATACACAAAAATACTAACTATAAATAAAGGAACCAAATTTTAAACATACAGCGACTCCAGCGTGGTCTAGTCGGAGGAGAACGTGTTCTCATCTGGATAGATTGTGATCGAGCCTGTCGGAACGGTTGTGTAACTGCAGGGCACAAATATTTGTGTGTCCCCTCCTGTAGCTGCCTCTGTTTCGACAGGTTCCCTGGATAGCTGGAATTGGCCTGGCCCTAGGAAAGTGGGGAAGGGGTGAAATTCGTTGGACCCACAAATGGATACCTTGGATCCATAGACCTAGGGTAGGTCTAATCACCTGGGATTCGAACCCACGGTGGGAATAAGGGAGGAGATTTAGGGGAGGAGGGACACAAATGGTTCCTGGAACCAAATCTCACATATATCCGGACACTCACACACACACACCCTTATCCGAACATTCACAGGGACACTCACACACACACATCCATAGACTGTGATAAGGGAGACCATCTGAGGGGACACAGATGGCCTCCTGAAACCACAGATGTAACCGGACACTCCGGTCCGGTTACATCATCCGGACACTCACAGTGACACTCACACTCACACACTGACACACATCCATAGACACAAACTGTGATTAGGGAGACCATCTGAGGGGACACAGATGGCCTCCTGAAACCATAATCATCCGGACACTCACAGGGACCCCCACACTCACCCGGACACTCACACTAACACACTGACACACATCCATAGACAAAAACTGTGATAAGGGAGACCATCTGAGGGGACACAGATGGTCTCCTGGACCCACAGGGTCCATATCCATACAGATCAATATTTAAATATACATATATATTTATAAATATAATTTTTTATATATTTTATTTATTTATTTAAATAAATATTATTTATTTAAAAATAATAAATTTTATATATTTAAATATATCATTTTTTTCGTATATTTTATTATACAATAAATTTATTTATTTATATAATTTATATAATTGTATAAATATATGGATCTTATGGATCATATATAAGATCCAAGATTTGGACCACACACACAAGATTTGGG
Organism: Procambarus clarkii; assembly: GCF_040958095.1. Taxonomy (NCBI): domain Eukaryota; kingdom Metazoa; phylum Arthropoda; class Malacostraca; order Decapoda; family Cambaridae; genus Procambarus; species Procambarus clarkii. The sequence continues at coordinate 15,099,811 of NC_091215.1, forward strand.
ATCCAAGAGTCAATGCTCGATCCTGCAAGCACAAATAAGTGAGTACACACACACACACACACACACACACACACACACACACACACACACACACACACACACACACACACACACACAGGCGGGACCAAAAAGCCAGAGCTCAACCCCTGCAAACAGAACCAGGTGAGAATACACACACACACACACACACACACACACACACACACACACACACACACACACACACACACACACACACACACACACACACACACACACACACTAGTTGATAATGGACTGTTTTGTGTTCGTATCCATGTGTACTATTGTCATGACCGACAGACACGTGAAGCTGTATGTGTTTATGTGTACCTGTAATTAAACTGACATGTGTACGGTAATTATCTGTATGTGTCCATTTTAAAGTTTCATATTTTTGAATGTTTATTTATGTAAATTGATTGACATATGTACGTATGCCCGCCTTTAGTGTTACTGTAATTTATATGGTTAACATGTATACGTTTGAATGACATAGTTTCCCATTATTGTCACATTTTTTGTTACTGTTCGCTGTTCTCTCTCACTCTCTGACCCCCATCGACTAATTGTGCTCACGTGTGTTTGTTCAAGGTACGGTAACCATTGGCTTTTTACCCAATAATTTGCAACTATTTGCAAACAAACATTTCTAAAGAACATCTATGTTTCTGATAAATATTCTTTTTCCTAACATACAAGTCAATCACACAGTACCTAACCTCAGTCAGAAACACTTTTCTTACTGTCTCTCACAACGTCTTTTGCATATATATCCTATCTTAATCAATTTATAATTTAAATTCATAACTGGCAACCCTCTTCCAGCGCCTTCAAGGCCACCAAACATCATTCCTTTCCATTAACCTCTCCCAAATTATCTTTTGCACCAATAAACACACTAGGGGGCTTTATAGCTGAGTGGACAGAGCTCTCGACTCGTAATCCTAGGGTCAAAGTTCGATCCCCCGGTGATGGCGAAAACGAAAATCAGCAGAGTTTCATTCATTCTGATGCTCCTCTTACCGAGCAGTACATAGGTACTTGTGCATTAGACACCTGTTACGGGCTGCTTTCTTGGTGTGTGTATGTGGATTTTTTTTTATTAGCTAGTAAAAATTGATTGATTCACAGTTGAGAGGCGAGTTGAAAGAGCAGAGCTCAACCCTCGCAAGAACAACTAGGTGAACACAACTAGATAAATACTAACTAACCACGATCTCGTATAATCTACTACACACGCTACCACCTCCCCCCACTCCCTAAATCACTCTACATAAGTCGTTAAAAATATAAAACAAATCAATTAATACACCAAAAATACTAACTATAAATAAAGGAACCAAATTTTAAACATACAGCGACTCGAGCGTGGTCTAGTCGGAGGAGAACGTGTTCTCATCTGGATTGCGATCGAGCCTGTCGGAACGGTTGTGTAACTGCAGGGCACAAATATTTGTGTGTCCCCTCCTGTAGCTGCCTCTGTTTCGACAGGTTCCCTGGATAGCTGGAATTGGCCTGGCCCTAGGAAAGTGGGGAAGGGGTGAAATCCGTTGGGCCCACGGATGGATACCTTGGATCCATAGACCTAGGGTAGGTCTAATCACCTGGGATTCGAACCCACGTTGGGAATAAGGGAGGAGATTTGGGGGAGGAGGGACACAAATGGTTCCTGGAACGAAACCTCACATATATCCGGACACTCACACACACACACACCCTTATCCGAACATTCACAGGGACACTCACACACACACATCCATAGACTGTGATAAGGGAGACCATCTGAGGGGACACAGATGGCCTCCTGAAACCACAGATGTAACCGGACACTCCGGTCCGGTTACATCATCCGGACACTCACAGTGACACTCACACTCACACACTGACACACATCCATAGACACAAACTGTGATTAGGGAGACCATCTGAGGGGACACAGATGGCCTCTTGATACCATAATCATCCGGACACTCACAGGGACCCCCACACTCACCCGGACACTCACACTAACACACTGACACACATCCATAGACAAAAACTGTGATAAGGGAGACCATCTGAGGGGACACAGATGGCCTCCTGGACCCACAGGGTCCATCCATACAGATCAATATTTAAATATACATATATATTTATAAATATAATTTTTTATATATTTATTTTATTTATTTAAATAAATATTATTTATTTAAAAAAAATAAATTTTATATATTTAAATATATCATTTTTTTGTATATTTTATTATATAATAAATTTATTTATTTATATAATTTATATAATTATATAAATATATGGATCTTATATAAGATCCAAGATTTGGACCACACACACAAGATTTGGGATCCAAGAGTCAATGCTCGATCCTGCAAGCACAAATAGGTGAGTACACACACACACACACACACAGGCGGGACCAAAAAGCCAGAGCTCAACCCCTGCAAACAGAACCAGGTGAGAATACACACACACACACACACACACACACACACACACACACTAGTTGATAATGGACTGTTTTGTGTTCGTATCCATGTGTACTATTGTCATGACCGACAGACACGTGAAGCTGTATGTGTTTATGTGTACCTGTAATTAAACTGACATGTGTACGGTAATTATCTGTATGTGTCCATTTTAAAGTTACATATTTTTGAATGTTTATTTATGTAAATTGATTGACATTTGTACGTATGCCCGCCTTTAGTGTTACTGTAATTTATATGGTTAACATGTATACGTTTGAATGACATAGTTTCCCATTATTGTCACATTTTTTGTTACTGTTCGCTGTTCTCTCTCACTCTCTGACCCCCATCGACTAATTGTGCTCACGTGTGTTTGTTCAAGGTACGGTAACCATTGGCTTTTTACCCAATAATTTGCAACTATTTGCAAACAAACATTTCTAAAGAACATCTATGTTTCTGATAAATATTCTTTTTCCTAACATACAAGTCAATCACACAGTACCTAACCTCAGTCAGAAACACTTTTCTTACTATCTCTCACAACGTCTTTTGCATATATATCCTATCTTAATCAATTTATAATTTAAATTCATAACTGGCAACCCTCTTCCAGCGCCTTCATGGCCACCAAACATCATTCCTTTCCATTAACCTCTCCCAAATTATCTTTTGCACCAAATCACACACTAGGAGGGCTTTATAGCTGAGTGGACAGCGCTCTCGACTCGTAATCCTTGGGTCAAAGTTCGATCCTCCGGTGATGGCGTAAACGAAAATCAGCAGAGTTTCATTCATTCTGATGCTCCTCTTACCGAGCAGTACATAGGTACTTGGGCATTAGACACCTGTTACGGGCTGCTTTCTTGGTGTGTGTATGTGGATTTTTTTTTATTAGCTAGTAAAAATTGATTGATTCACAGTTAAGAGGCGAGCCGAAAGAGCAGAGCTCAACCCTCGCAAGAACAACTAGGTGAACACAACCAACATAAATACTAACTAACCACGATCTCGTATAATCTACTACACACGCTACCACCTCCCCCCACTCCCTAAATCACTCTACATATGTCGGTAAAAATATAAAACAAATCAATTAATACACCAAAAATACTAACTATAAATAAAGGAACCAAATTTTAAACATACAGCGACTCCAGCGTGGTCTAGTCGGAGGAGAACGTGTTCTCATCTGGATAGATTGCGATCGAGCTTGTCGGAACGGTTGTGTAACTGCAGGGCACAAATATTTGTGTGTCCCCTCCTGTAGCTGCCTCTGTTTCGACAGGATCCCTGGATAGCTGGAATTGGCCTGGCCCTAGGAAAGTGGGGAAGGGGTGAAATCCGTTGGGCCCACGGATGGATACCTTGGATCCATAGACCTAGGGTAGGTCTAATCACCTGGGATTCGAACCCACGGTGGAAATAAGGGAGGAGATTTGGGGGAGGAGGGACACAAATGGTTCCTGGAACCAAACCTCACATATATCCGGACACTCACACACACACACACACACACACACACCCTTATCCGAACATTCACAGGGACACTCACACACACACATCCATAGACTGTGATAAGGGAGACCATCTGAGGGGGCACAGATGGCCTCCTGAAACCACAGATGTAACCGGACACTCCGGTCCGGTTACATCATCCGGACACTCACAGTGACACTCACACTCACACACTGACACACATCCATAGACACAAACTGTGATTAGGGAGACCATCTGAGGGGACACAGATGGCCTCTTGAAACCATAATCATCCGGACACTCACAGGGACCCCCACACTCACCCGGACACTCACACTAACACACTGACACACATCCATAGACAAAAACTGTGATAAGGGAGACCATCTGAGGGAACACAGATGGCCTCCTGGACCCACAGGGTCCATCCATACAGATCAATATTTAAATATATATATATATTTATAAATATAATTCTTTTATATATTTTATTTATTTATTTAAATAAATATTATTTATTTAAAAAAAATAAATTTTATATATTTAAATATATCATTTTTTTCGTATATTTTATTATATAATAAATTTATTTATTTATATAATTTATATAAATATATAAATATATGGATCTTATGGATCTTATATAAGATCCAAGATTTGGACCCCACACACAAGATTTGGGATCCAAGAGTCAATGCTCGATCCTGCAAGCACAAATAGGTGAGTACACACACACACACACACACACACACACACACACACACACACACACACACACACACACACACACACACACACACACACACTAGTTGATAATGGACTGTTTTGTGTTCGTATCCATGTGTACTATTGTCATGACCGACAGACACGTGAAGCTGTATGTGTTTATGTGTACCTGTAATTAAACTGACATGTGTACGGTAATTATCTGTATGTGTCCATTTTAAAGTTACATATTTTTGAATGTTTATTTATGTAAATTGATTGACATATGTACGTATGCCCGCCTTTAGTGTTACTGTAATTTATATGGTTAACATGTATACGTTTGAATGACATAGTTTCCCATTATTGTCACATTTTTTGTTACTGTTCGCTGTTCTCTCTCACTCTCTGACCCCCATCGACAAATTGTGCTCACGTGTGTTTGTTCAAGGTACGGTAACCATTGGCTTTTTACCCAATAATTTGCAACTATTTGCAAACAAACATTTCTAAAGAACATCTATGTTTCTGATAAATATTCTTTTTCCTAACATACAAGTCAATCACACAGTACCTAACCTCAGTCAGAAACACTTTTCTTACTATCTCTCACAACGTCTTTTGCATATATATCCTATCTTAATCAATTTATAATTTAAATTCATAACTGGCAACCCTCTTCCAGCGCCTTCAAGCCCACCAAACATCATTCCTTTCCATTAACCTCTCCCAAATTATCTTTTGCACCAATACACACACTAGGGGGCTTTATAGCTGAATGGACAGCGCTCTCGACTCGTAATCCTAGGGTCAAAGTTCGATCCCCCGGTGATGGCGTAAACGAAAATCAGCAGAGTTTCATTCATTCTGATGCTCCTCTTACCGAGCAGTACATAGGAACTTGTGCATTAGACACCTGTTACGGGCTGCTTTCTTGGTGTGTGTATGTGGATTTTTTTTTATTAGCTAGTAAAAATTGATTGATTCACAGTTGAGAGGCGAGCTGAAAGAGCAGAGCTCAACCCTCGCAAGAACAACTAGGTGAACACAACTAGATAAATACTAACTAACCACGATCTCGTATAATCTACTACACACGCTACCACCTCCCCCCACTCCCTAAATCACTCTACATAAGTCGTTAAAAATATAAAACAAATCAATTAATACACCAAAAATACTAACTATAAATAAAGGAACCAAATTTTAAACATACAGCGATTCGAGCGTGGTCTAGTCGGAGGAGAACGTGTTCTCATCTGGATAGATTGCGATCGAGCCTGTCGGAACGGTTGTGTAACTGCAGGGCACAAATATTTGTGTGTCCCCTCCTGTAGCTGCCTCTGTTTCGACAGGTTCCCTGGATAGCTGGAATTGGCCTGGCCCTAGGAAAGTGGGGAAGGGGTGAAATCCGTTGGGCCCACGGATGGATACCTTGGATCCATAGACCTAGGGTAGGTCTAATCACCTGGGATTCGAACCCACGGTGGGAATAAGGGAGGAGATTTGGGGGAGGAGGGACACAAATGGTTCCTGGAACCAAACCTCACATATATTCGGACACTCACACACACACACACACACACACACACACACACACACACACACCCTTATCCGAACATTCACAGGGACACTCACACACACACATCCATAGACTGTGATAAGGGAGACCATCTGAGGGGACACAGATGGCCTCCTGAAACCACAGATGTAACCGGACACTCCGGTCCGGTTACATCATCCGGACACTCACAGTGACACTCACACTCACACACTGACACACATCCATAGACACAAACTGTGATTAGGGAGACCATCTGAGGGGACACAGATGGCCTCCTGAAACCATAATCGTCCGGACACTCACAGGGACCCTCACACTCAACCGGACACTCACACTAACACACTGACACACATCCATAGACAAAAACTGTGATAAGGGAGACCATCTGAGGGGACACAGATGGCCTCTTGGACCCACAGGGTCCATCCATACAGATCAATATTTAAATATACATATATATTTATAAATATAATTTTTTATATATTTTATTTATTTATTTAAATAAATATTATTTATTTAAAAAAATAAATTTTATATATTTAAATATATCATTTTTTTGTATATTTTATTATATAATAAATTTATTTAATTATATAATTTATATAATTATATAAATATATGGATCTTATGGATCTTATATAAGATCCAAGATTTGGACCACACACACAAGATTTGGGATCCAAGAGTCAATGCTCGATCCTGCAAGCACAAATAGGTGAGTACACACACACACACACACACACACACACACACACAGGCGGGACCAAAAAGCCAGAGCTCAACCCCCGCAAACAGAACCAGGTGAGAATACACACACACACACACACACACACACACACACACACACACACACACACACAAACACACACACACACACACACACACACACACACACACACATACACACATACATGCAAGAAATGATGCAGGAAATGAAGAACGAAATAAGCAACCTGAAAAGAGAGCTGACAGCAGCAAAGGAGGAGATTAGAACCCTCAAAGAGAATGGTATCGAGGCTGAGAGTCAGAAAACCACCCAGGGAGAAGGTGGTAATAGTTTTCTGGATGAGAATGCCACAATAAAAGCAACATTTGCGGAAATACTAAAAAAAAATAACTCTGAAGTAATGACTGCAGTGATGGAGGTGGCCATGAAAGCAGCCACCTCGCAGTAGGCGGCACGCTCCACTAGCCAACTGCTGGAAAGGAAAAGATCAGTGGTTGCTGTGGGTATTAGGGAACAGGAAGGAACCAATAGGACAGAGTGGAATGACAAGGACAAAGCAGCAGTGAATGAAGTACTAAAGGCACTAGACATGGAAGGGGCCGAGCATAGCATTGAGAAGGTTTTCAGGCTAGGCCGGTACAACAAAGACCGAGACCGAATGATAAAGATAGTGTTTGCAAACGAGAACACAAAGGAGAGGATCCTATCAAGGAAGAGCTCCCTGAAAAACGTGGGAAAATTAAAAAATGTATTCCTCCAGCGAGACATGACAAGGGAGGAGAGAGCCGTGGCGGCAGAAGCAAGGAAGAGGCGCAGGGCGAGAGGGGAAAACCAGGAAGTCACAGCTCCCAACACAACACCCCCAGAGGCGAGGGGGGAACCCACAACCAGCTACCCAGTAACACCAGAAGGGAGGACAACCCCGCCTCCCTCCTCTGCATAGAAAACCCCCCTACCCCAAACCCTCCCTGCCCCCACTCAAAAGTTCAGCCAAATCTCCCTCCCCCCAAACCCAATCCCCACCCTTCTACCCCTCCCCTCCTCCCGAGTCCTCCCTCCCCCCCTTTCCTTCCCGTCCTCCCTCCCCTTTCACCCCATACCCTCCCTGTCCCTCCCCCTTCACTGGATCCCCCGCCCCTCATTCCAGTATCCTCTGAGATCCTGTTACCCACCTCACAGGTCCTCACACCCATGGAACAGCCTCCCCCACCAGCAGAACACTCACCAAGGAGGCGATTTGAGAAGGGACAGAAGAAAGTGAGCCTTAAAGCGATGTACACTAACATAGATGGAATTACAAATAAAGCAAATGAGCTTGGAGAACTGGTACTAGAGGAAAACCCAGACATAATAGCCCTCACAGAAACAAAGATCACGAAAACAATAACAAATGCAGTGTTTCCACAGGACTATTATGTTATGCGGAAAGAGAGGGAAGGAAGAGGTGGGGGTGGTGTAGCTCTGCTGGTAAGAAAAGGCTGGGATTTTGAGGAGATGGATATTCAGGGCTGTGAAGGTTTCAGTGACTACATAGCAGGTACTGTAACAAATGGAGGGAAAAAAATTATAGTTGCAGTCATATATAATCCACCACCAAATGACAGAAGACCTAGACAGGAATATGATAGAAACAACATGGCCACCATTAACATAATAGAAAGAGCAGCTTCTGTTGCTAGCAGGAATGGATCTGGACTACTAATTATGGGAGACTTCAACCATGGGAAGATAGATTGGAAGAACAGAGACCCGCATGGAGGACCAGAAACATGGAGAGCTAAGCTGCTGGACGTGGCAACAAGAAACTTTCTAAGCCAGCATACCAAAGAGCCAACAAGAATGAGAGGGGAAGATGAACCAGCAATGCTTGATTTGATATTTACCCTAAATGAATGGGATATAAGGGAAGTTAAGATGGAAGCGCCCTTGGGAATGAGTGACCACAGTGTATTGAACTTTGAGTACCTGGTAGAGCTAGGACTTATCTCTCCCCAAAAAGAACTAGGAATCAAAAGGCTGGCATACCGAAAGGGGAATTATGAACAGATGAGAAGTTTCCTAAGTGAAATACCTTGGGACACAGACCTCAGAGACAAGTCTGTACAGGGTATGATGGACTATGTTACCCAAAAGTGTCAGGAGGCAGTAAACAGGTTCATCCCGGCCCAAAGGGAAAAATCCGAGAAGCAACAAAAGAATCCATGGTATAATAGGGCATGTATGGAAGCGAAGAAACTGAACAAGAAGGCGTGGAGGAACTTCCGGAATAACAGAACACCAGAAAGCAGGGAGAGATACCAGAGAACCAGAAATGAGTACGTCAGGGTGAGAAGAGAAGCAGAGAAAATTTTTGAAAATGATATAGCAAACAAAGCCAAGACCGAACCAAAGCTACTCCACAGTCACATCAGAAGGAAAACAACAGTGAAAGAACAGGTATTGAAACTTAGAACAGGCGAGGACAGGTATACAGAGAATGACAGAGAGGTGTGTGAGGAACTCAACAAGAGGTTCCAGGAGGTCTTCACAATAGAACAGGGTGAGGTCACTGTGCTAGGAGAAAGGGAGGTAAACCAGGCGGCCTTGGAGGAGTTCGAAATTACGAGAGAGGAGGTCAAGAGACACCTGCTGGATCTGGATGTTAGAAAGGCGGTTGGTCCAGATGGGATCTCACCATGGGTACTGAAAGAGTGTGCAGAGGCACTTTGCTTGCCACTCTCCATAGTGTATAGTAAATCACTAGAGACGGGAGACCTACCAGAAATATGGAAGACGGCGAATGTGGTCCCAATATACAAAAAGGGCGACAGACAAGAGGCACTGAACTACAGGCCAGTGTCCTTGACTTGTATACCATGCAAGGTGATGGAGAAGATCGTGAGAAAAAACCTGGTAACACATCTGGAGAGAAGGGACTTCGTGACAAATCGCCAACATGGATTCAGGGAGGGTAAATCTTGCCTTACAGGCTTGATAGAATTCTACGATCAGGTGACACAGATTAAGCAAGAAAGAGAGGGCTGGGCGGACTGCATTTTCTTGGATTGTCGGAAAGCCTTTGACACAGTACCGCATAAGAGGCTGGTACATAAGCTGGAGAGACAGGCAGGTGTAGCTGGTAAGGTGCTCCAGTGGATAAGGGAGTATCTAAGCAATAGGAAGCAGAGAGTTACGGTGAGGGGTGAGACCTCCGATTGGCGTGAAGTCACCAGTGGAGTCCCACAGGGCTCTGTACTCGGTCCTATCTTGTTTCTGATATATGTAAATGATCTCCCGGAGGGTATCGATTCATTTCTCTCAATGTTTGCGGACGATGCTAAAATTATGAGAAGGATTAAAACAGAAGAGGACTGTTTGAGGCTTCAAGAAGACCTAGACAAGCTGAAGGAATGGTCGAACAAATGGTTGTTAGAGTTTAACCCAACCAAATGTAATGTAATGAAGATAGGTGTAGGGAGCAGGAGGCCAGATACAAGGTATCATCTGGGAGAGGAAATTCTTCAGGAGTCAGAGAAGGAAAAAGACTTGGGGGTTGATATCACGCCAGACCTGTCTCCTGCAGCACATATCAAGCGGATAACATCAGCGGCATATGCCAGGCTGGCCAACATACGAACGGCATTCAGAAACTTGTGTAAAGAATCATTCAGAACTTTGTATACCACATATGTCAGGCCAATCCTGGAGTATGCAGCCCCAGCATGGAGTCCATATCTAGTCAAGGATAAGACTAAACTGGAAAAGGTTCAAAGGTTTGCCACCAGACTAGTACCCGAGCTGAGAGGTATGAGCTACGAGGAGAGACTACGGGAATTAAACCTCACTTCGCTGGAAGACAGAAGAGTTAGGGGGGACATGATCACCACATTCAAGATTCTGAAGGGGATTGATAGGGTAGATAAAGACAGTCTATTTAACACAAGGGGAACACGCACAAGGGGACACAGGTGGAAACTGAGTGCCCAAATGAGCCACAGAGATATTAGAAAGAACTTTTTTAGTGTCAGAGTGGTTGACAAATGGAATGCATTAGGGGGTGATGTGGTGGAGGCTCACTCCATACACAGTTTCAAGTGTAGATATGACAGAGCCCGATAGGCTCAGGAATCTGTACACCTGTTGATTGACGGTTGAGAGGCGGGACCAAAGAGCCAGAGCTCAACCCCCGCAAACACAACTAGGTGAGTACAACTAGGTGAGTACACACACACACACACTAGTTGATAATGGACTGTTTTGTGTTCGTATCCATGTGTACTATTGTCATGACCGACAGACACGTGAAGCTGTATGTGTTTATGTGTACCTGTAATTAAACTGACATGTGTACGGTAATTATCTGTATGTGTCCATTTTAAAGGTACATATTTTTGAATGTTTATTTATGTAAATTGATTGACATATGTACGTATGCCCGCGTTTAGTGTTACTGTAATTTATATGGTTAACATGTATACGTTTGAATGACATAGTTTCCCATTATTGTCACATTTTTTGTTACTGTTTCGCTGTTCACTCTCACTCTCTGACCCCCGTCGAATAATTGTGCTCACGTGTGTTTGTTCAAGGTACGGTAACCATTGGCTTTTTACCCAATAATTTGCAACTTTTTGCAAACAAACATTTCTAAAGAACATCTATGTTTCTGATAAATATTCTTTTTCCTAACATACAAGTCAATCACACAGTACATAACCTCAGTCAGAAACACTTTTCTTACTATCTCTCACAACGTCTTTTGCATATATATCCTATCTTAATCAATTTATAATTTAAATTCATAACTGGCAACCCTCTTCCAGCGCCTTCATGGCCACCAAACATCATTCCTTTCCATTAACCTCTCCCAAATTATCTTTTGCACCAAATCACACACTAGGGGGCTTTATAGCTGAGTGGACAGCGCTCTCGACTCGTAATCCTTGGGTCAAAGTTCGATCCCCCGGTGATGGCGTAAACGAAAATCAGCAGAATTTCATTCATTCTGATGCTCCTCTTACCGAGCAGTACATAGGTACTTGGGCATTAGACACCTGTTACGGGCTGCTTTCTTGGTGTGTGTATGTGGATTTTTTTTATTAGCTAGTAAAAATTGATTGATTCACAGTTGAGAGGCGAGCCGAAAGAGCAGAGCTCAACCCTCGCAAGAACAACTAGGTGAACACAACCAACATAAATACTAACTAACCACGATCTCGTATAATCTACTACACACGCTACCACCTCCCCCCACTCCCTAAATCACTCTACATATGTCGGTAAAAATATAAAACAAATCAATTAATACACCAAAAATACTAACTATAAATAAAGGAACCAAATTTTAAACATACAGCGACTCCAGCGTGGTCTAGTCGGAGGAGAACGTGTTCTCATCTGGATAGATTGCGATCGAGCTTGTCGGAACGGTTGTGTAACTGCAGGGCACAAATATTTGTGTGTCCCCTCCTGTAGCTGCCTCTGTTTCGACAGGTTCCCTGGATAGCTGGAATTGGCCTGGCCCTAGGAAAGTGGGGAAGGGGTGAAATCCGTTGGGCCCACGGATGGATACCGTGGATCCATAGACCTAGGGTAGGTCTAATCACCTGGGATTCGAACCCACGGTGGGAATAAGGGAGGAGATTTGGGGGAGGAGGGACACAAATGGTTCCTGGAACCAAACCTCACATATATCCGGACACTCACACACACACACACACACACACACACACACACACACCCTTATCCGAACATTCACAGGGACACTCACACACACACATCCATAGACTGTGATAAGGGAGACCATCTGAGGGGGCACAGATGGCCTCCTGAAACCACAGATGTAACCGGACACTTCGGTCCGGTTACATCATCCGGACACTCACAGTGACACTCACACTCACACACTGACACACATCCATAGACACAAACTGTGATTAGGGAGACCATCTGAGGGGACACAGATGGCCTCCTGAAACCAAAATCATCCGGACACTCACAGGGACCCCCACACTCACCCGGACACTCACACTAACACACATCCATAGACAAAAACTGTGATAAGGGAGACCATCTGAGGGGACACAGATGGACCCACAGGGTCCATCCATACAGATCAATATTTAAATATACATATTTATTTATAAATATAATTTTTTCATATATTTTATTTATTTATTTAAATAAATATTATTTATTTAAAAAAAATTTTTTATATATTTAAATATATCATTTTTTTCGTATATTTTATTATATAATAAATTTATTTATTTATATAATTTATATAATTATATAAATATATGGATCTTATGGATCTTATATAAGATCCAAGATTTGGACCACACACACAAGATTTGGGATCCAAGAGTCAATGCTCGATCCTGCAAGCACAAATAGGTGAGTACACACACACACACACACACACACACATGGTCGAACAAATGGTTGTTAGAGTTTAACCCAACCAAATGTAATGTAATGAAGATAGGTGTAGGGAGCAGGAGGCCAGATACAAGGTATCATCTGGGAGAGGAAATTCTTCAGGAGTCAGAGAAGGAAAAAGACTTGGGGGTTGATATCACGCCAGACCTGTCTCCTGCAGCACATATCAAGCGGATAACATCAGCGGCATATGCCAGGCTGGCCAACATACGAACGGCATTCAGAAACTTGTGTAAAGAATCATTCAGAACTTTGTATACCACATATGTCAGGCCAATCCTGGAGTATGCAGCCCCAGCATGGAGTCCATATCTAGTCAAGGATAAGACTAAACTGGAAAAGGTTCAAAGGTTTGCCACCAGACTAGTACCCGAGCTGAGAGGTATGAGCTACGAGGAGAGACTACGGGAATTAAACCTCACCTCACTGGAAGACAGAAGAGTTAGGGGGGACATGATCACCACATTCAAGATTCTGAAGGGGATTGATAGGGTAGATAAAGACAGTCTATTTAACACAAGGGGAACACGCACAAGGGGACACAGGTGGAAACTGAGTGCCCAAATGAGCCACAGAGATATTAGAAAGAACTTTTTTAGTGTCAGAGTGGTTGACAAATTGAATGCATTAGGGGGTGATGTGGTGGAGGCTCACTCCATACACAGTTTCAAGTGTAGATATGACAGAGCCCGATAGGCTCAGGCATCTGTACACCTGTTGATTGACGGTTGAGAGGCGGGACCAAAGAGCCAGAGCTCAACCCCCGCAAACACAACTAGGTGAGTACAACTAGGTGAGTACACAGGCGGGACCAAAAAGCCAGAGCTCAACCCCTGCAAACAGAACCAGGTGAGAATACACACACACACACACACACACACACACACACACACACACACACACACACACACACACACACACACACACACACACACACACACACACACACACACACACACACACACACACACACACACTAGTTGATAATGGACTGTTTTGTGTTCGTATCCATGTGTACTATTGTCATGACCGACAGACACGTGAAGCTGTATGTGTTTATGTGTACCTGTAATTAAACTGACATGTGTACGGTAATTATCTGTATGTGTCCATTTTAAAGTTACATATTTTTGAATGTTTATTTATGTAAATTGATTGACATATGTACGTATGCCCGCGTTTAGTGTTACTGTAATTTATATGGTTAACATGAATACGTTTGAATGACATAGTTTCCCATTATTGTCACATTTTTTGTTACTGTTCGCTGTTCTCTCTCACTCTCTGACCCCCATCGACTAATTGTGCTCACGTGTGTTTGTTCAAGGTACGGTAACCATTGGCTTTTTACCCAATAATTTGCAACTATTTGCAAACAAACATTTCTAAAGAACATCTATGTTTCTGATAAATATTCTTTTTCCTAACATACAAGTCAATCACACAGTACCTAACCTCAGTCAGAAACACTTTTCTTACTATGTCTCACAACGTCTTTTGCATATATATCCTATCTTAATCAATTTATAATTTAAATTCATAACTGGCAACCCTCTTCCAGCGCCTTCAAGGCCACCAAACATCATTCCTTTCCATTAACCTCTCCCAAATTATCTTTTGCACCAATACACACACCAGGGGACTTTATAGCTGAGTGGACAGCGCTCTCGACTCGTAATCCTAGGGTCAAAGTTCGATCCCCCGGTGATGGCGTAAACGAAAATTAGCAGAGTTTCATTCATTCTGATGCTCCTCTTACCGAGCAGTACATAGGTACTTGTGCATTAGACACCTGTTACGGGCTGCTTTCTTGGTGTGTGTATGTGGATTTTTTTTTTATTAGCTAGTAAAAATTGATTGATTCACAGTTGAGAGGCGAGCTGAAAGAGCAGAGCTCAACCTTCGCAAGAACAACTAGGTGAACACAACTAGATAAATACTAACTAACCACGATCTCGTATAATCTACTACACACGCTACCACCTCCCCCCACTCCCTAAATCACTCTACATAAGTCGTTAAAAATATAAAACAAATCAATTAATACACCAAAAATACGAACTATAAATAAAGGAACCAAATTTTAAACATACAGCGACTCGAGCGTGGTCTAGTCGGAGGAGAACGTGTTCTCATCTGGATAGATTGCGATCGAGCCTGTCGGAACGGTTGTGTAACTGCAGGGCACAAATATTTGTGTGTCCCCTCCTGTAGCTGCCTCTGTTTCGACAGGTTCCCTGGATAGCTGAAATTGGCCTGGCCCTAGGAAAGTGGGGAAGGGGTGAAATCCGTTGGGCCCACGGATGGATACCTTGGATCCATAGACCTAGGGTAGGTCTAATCACCTGGGATTCGAACCCACGGTGGGAATAAGGGAGGAGATTTGGGGGAGGAGGGACACAAATGGTTCCTGGAACCAAACCTCACATATATCCGGACACTCACACACACACACACACACACACACACACACACACCCTTATCCGAACATTCACAGGGACACTCACACACACACATCCATAGACTGTGATAAGGGAGACCATCTGAGGGGACACAGATGGCCTCCTGAAACCACAGATGTAACCGGACACTCCGGTCCGGTTACATCATCCGGACACTCACAGTGACACTCACACTCACACACTGACACACATCCATAGACACAAACTGTGATTAGGGAGACCATCTGAGGGGACACAGATGGCCTCCTGGACCCACAGGGTCCATCCATACAGATCAATATTTAAATATACATATATATTTATAAATATAATTTTTTATATATTTTATTTATTTATTTAAATAAATATTATTTATTTAAAAAAATAAATTTTATATATTTAAATATATCATTTTTTTGTATATTTTATTATATAATAAATTTATTTATTTATATAATTTATATAATTATATAAATATATGGATCTTATGGATCTTATATAAGATCCAAGATTTGGACCACACACACAAGATTTGGGATCCAAGAGTCAATGCTCGATCCTGCAAGCACAAATAGGTGAGTACACACACACACACACACACACACACACACACACACCCACAGGCGGGACCAAAAAGCCAGAGCTCAACCCCCGCAAACAGAACCAGGTGAGAATACACACACACACACACACACAAACACACACACACACACACACACACACACACACATACACACACACACACACACTAGTTGATAATGGACTGTTTTGTGTTCGTATCCATGTGTACTATTGTCATGACCGACAGACACGTGAAGCTGTATGTGTTTATGTGTACCTGTAATTAAACTGACATGTGTACGGTAATTATCTGTATGTGTCCATTTTAAAGTTACATATTTTTGAATGTTTATTTATGTAAATTGATTGACATATGTACGTATGCCCGCCTTTAGTGTTACTGTAATTTATATGGTTAACATGTATACGTTTGAATGACATAGTTTCCCATTATTGTCACATTTTTTGTTACTGTTCGCTGTTCTCTCTCACTCTCTGACCCCCATCGACTAATTGTGCTCACGTGTGTTTGTTCAAGGTACGGTAACCATTGGCTTTTTACCCAATAATTTGCAACTATTTTGTCGTGACGCTGAACCCCGGTTCATTCCGAACACAGCGATTACACAACACATAACACCTTGCCTCAGCAACCGTTACTACCACCTATACTCCTACACACACCAGACTCTTGAGGCGTACCAATAGGTTTGTACTGGAACACAATGAATGAACATATGGAATGTATTTAAAGGCCGTCGGGTTTTGTCATTTAATTACCAAGAATAGACTCTGACAAATAATAATATATTAACATACTCTATTAGGTCAATACACTTCCAATACCCATAGACCACTTGACCTCCGCGATCACCTCACACACTCGTAACTTCCGCCTAAGTCCCTAATACGGAATGATTACTACAACGCTCCACACCCGGTTAGTCTTACATTCAATACTCACATACTGCAGACTTAACTTGGTCACTAAGATCACAACAGGCTCTCGCATAGCTGTCTGCTACACTTCGCTGCTGCCACAAACGGAGACCTCGGAGGACTTGCTAGTCCAACTTCCACAACCAGACTGACTCCAGTCAGCCATGGCCTCAAACATTTCACCACGCCTCTCAAGGAAGGTATAATCCGATTAACCTTATCCCTAGAGCGGTAATCTTGTTCCTAGAAGCCTGACGAAGAATAATTCCTCTTTCCAGGAATTATTAATTTGGCTAAACAGCTTCGGTCTTAATCCATTGACCTTTCTTAGATATGTGATCCATAGTCTGTCTACTTACATGTACTTTCAATCATCATTCGTTAAGTGTTGTAGTAATGATCCTCTAGCTAATAATTCCTACTAACTTGTGGATTACAACACCACTCCCCTCCTTAAACACGCATATGTCCCCATATGCATCATTGCAATGGTTCCATTAGTGCAAGGACCTGGAGGATGCACCCACCATATGTGTACAACTAAAAAATCATCCAATAAGTTCATCATACACACAATGAAATAAATTAAAATTTTCCCCGACATAACTCACAACACTTCTCCAACATATACATTATATTCACATCATAGCACAGGTAAAATAGTCTGTAATAATTTTTCCCATCTCCAACAATGCACATATACCTAAACTGCCGACATATAATTACATACAAACATAACCATAAAATTACATGGACCAGAATGCTGGCACTTAAACAGAACTGACACTAGTTATTAATATATACACAACACATATATCTCTAAGGTTCTTCATCCTTAGTAATAAGTTAATTACAATTTAACATCTTGCCCTGTACTGTTGACATAAGGGCTTACAATGGTCACACAATGTTTCACTGGCCTCCTCCACAATTGGCAGCATCACTTCTCTTGTCTTCGTGTCCCATGGTTGCTAGGTCATAGATCCTCCATGACCCAGACAAAACCCAGGCTGTCCAGCCTGGTGAATGTTGTCAATGTCCCATCGTTGCTCTGAGGTAACGTGATCCTGGCCTCCAGAGCAACGGAGATTCCTACCCCAGGGTCATGTTCCCTTGGGTCTGTGCTGACGTCTCGTTCCAGGGCACCAATCCCAGAACGCTGTAGATCCCTCACAGCTCTCTGGTCTAGGCCCATCCGCCCAGAGTGTGTCCACCTGTATTCACAACTTCCCGACCGCTGTACCTGCAAAATATTCCCTCGGAGCCCCCTGGCTCGATCCCATTATTACATAACCCCCTCGGCTCCTTACTCTCTCCCCGTATATAGCCTGAGCGCGGCTGCAAAACCATTGCAGCTGGCCCTTATCCCTGCTTTGATGTCAGGGGACGAATGTCGCCTATAACGTCACGTTGGCTTCACTTCCACCCCCCTTTTTTTTCTAGAATAACTGAGTGTAGCCTCATAGCTTCCCTTCTACT
Organism: Procambarus clarkii; assembly: GCF_040958095.1. Classification (NCBI taxonomy): domain Eukaryota; kingdom Metazoa; phylum Arthropoda; class Malacostraca; order Decapoda; family Cambaridae; genus Procambarus; species Procambarus clarkii. Next base: position 15,118,612 of record NC_091215.1, read on the forward strand.
CTACCTGAAGCTCTGTGACATGATCCCGGGGGACCTTCTCAAGCCTAACACTCAGTAATGGTGCCGATGAGGTAATATACAGTATATACATACACATACAGTATATACATACACATACATTATCACTATAAATACCTCATTAAAATAATTTCACAACTAATGTCACTAAAGCATCATACTGCCACTGGCTCGCTTCTAGCGAGATTCCTGTAACAACTTAATTAATGAGAAATTAGTATATCTACTTGGCTCGCTCACTGCAACCACCAACACCTGAAATTTTGAAATTCTACATTATAATCTTATCCATAAGACTTACCCACTCCGACATAATTAATAATGAAAATTTTAATGAGAATAATGAATTTTTATTAGTCTTTTATGAGTTTTGCTAGATATATCGACGTGGCTCGCCTACTGCAGCCACCAACTCCTGCAATTATCCACATTTCATCTTATCCATAAGACTTACCCACTCCGACACACCATTACCTCTGGTCATCCCAACCACTGATGACCTCAATATAACGCCACACATCCCCACAACCACTTCCTGCGTCCTAACGCACCGACCTTGCTACGCCAATACTCACCTTACCGACCACTACCTGGCGCCCCTGCGCCACCATATACTCCACAACACCACACTCCATACCAGGCGTCCAAACGCCACCACACTACACCACCCAACGGCGTCCCCAACGCCCTCAACACAACACACGGCGTCCCCAACGCCCTCAACACAACACACGGCGTCCCCAACGCCCTCAACACAACACACGGCGTCCCCAACGCCCTCAACACAACACACGGCGTCCCCAACGCCCTCAACACAACACACGGCGTCCCCAACGCCCTCAACACAACACACGGCGTCCCCAACGCCATCAACACAACACACGGCGTCCCCAACGCCATCAACACAACACACGGCGTCCCCAACGCCCTCAACACAACACACGGCGTCCCCAACGCCCTCAACACAACACACGGCGTCTCCAACGCCCTCAACACAACACACGGCGTCCCCAACGCCATCAACACAACACACGGCGTCCCCAACGCCCTCAACACAACACACGGCGTCCCCAACGCCCTCAACACAACACACGGCGTCTCCAACGCCCTCAACACAACATACGGCGTCCCCCAACACCATTACCACCACAGGCATATGCCTTGCGCCAGAGCGCATCAAAACACCGCGAGACGTCACCACCAATAACACCACCAATAAGTAACCAGACGCCACACACACTCCCTTTTCTCTCGTAATCCATTAATTACCTGACCAACACTCGTCAGGCATAATTTCTTGTGTAGTGGCCACCCGCCACACTCTACCACCTGCGTTAACATACTTCAACGCTAATGTCTACAATACACCCGGTGTTACAACACCCAGTTATGCTACACATGCTACACCTTGGCGCTACAATGCCAACAATGTCATGCACTATACTACATCCATGATATCCACAGTGAAAACATGCACATTTCACTACAGTAAATACTATGCATTACGCTGGCGTCTAATAAGCCACTACACATGCATTACACTACACACCACATGCATTACACTACACACCCCGGCGTACAAACGCCAATACACAACCATGCACTACACCCGGCGCCACACACCCCCACCAACGGGACATGCTCCCCGTGTCCCACGCTAACACTCTCCGTAATGCTACCTGCACCCACAAAAAAATCTCCCTGGCCCTCTCCAGGGTACAGCAGACGGCGAACCCCAGACGTCAAATTACGCGTCGCTCGCTATGCCAAGGCGTCCATAATTCACTGCGCCTATTTTCTGTATCTACACCTGACAACGCCGGAACTCGCACAGTACTTTAGGTAATATTTCATTATCCTTAAAATATTCGATTTACACGTTACATGAAATTTAATTAACTTTAAATTACGTAGTTTACACGATTAATTTCACCTTAGCAACGGTTTCTCACTATTTCCGCCTTACCAACGATATAAAACAAGCTCCAAGGTGCGGCTCGCTTGGCCCGCACATCGCTTGGCCCGCACATGGCCCACGCTGGCCCACATTCACCCGCGCTAGTTTACCTCGCCACGCTGTATAATCCGCACTACGAACACTGCACTTGTTTTGGATCCCGATGCTTCAGTGGTCCAGACTTGCTTCTTAGCCGTCTCTCGTTGCGGGAATCTGGAAAGAAAGAAATAAACCCCACATGTGCCCCACAATGGCCTAGTCCCTTTAATTAACTAACTCCTTTGACCTGGTTTCACCTGACCCTTCTTTCCTCCGTCTAGTAACCACCATTCTCACCACAACCCGACGTCTACCATTTCCCGAACATTCCCTCACCAACTAAACCAGAACCACACTTTCTTCATCTCGCACAGTGTTCCAAAACCTGTTTGCGCTGCCACCAAATATGTCGTCTACCAATTCCCTAACATTCCCTCACCAACCAAACCAGGAACACTATGAAGGGACACATGGAATGTATTTAAAGGCCGTCGGGTTTTGTCATTTAATTACCAAGAATAGACTCTGACAAATAATAATATATTAACATACTCTATTAGGTCAATACACTTCCAATACCCATAGACCACTTGACCTCCGCGATCACCTCACATACTCGTAACTTCCGCCTAAGTCCCTAATACGGAATGATTACTACAACGCTCCACACCCGGTTAGTCTTACATTCAATACTCACATACTGCAGACTTAACTTGGTCACTAAGATCACAACAGGCTCTCGCATAGCTGTCTGCTACACTTCGCTGCTGCCACAAACGGAGACCTCGGAGGACTTGCTAGTCCAACTTCCACAACCAGACTGACTCCAGTCAGCCATGGCCTCAAACATTTCACCACGCCTCTCAAGGAAGGTATAATCCGATTAACCTTATCCCTAGAGCGGTAATCTTGTTCCTAGAAGCCTGACGAAGAATAATTCCTCTTTCCAGGAATTATTAATTTGGCTAAACAGCTTCGGTCTTAATCCATTGACCTTTCTTAGATATGTGATCCATAGTCTGTCTACTTACATGTACTTTCAATCATCATTCGTTAAGTGTTGTAGTAATGATCCTCTAGCTAATAATTCCTACTAACTTGTGGATTACAACAATTTGCAAACAAACATTTCTAAAGAACATCTATGTTTCTGATAAATATTCTTTTTCCTAACATACAAGTCAATCACACAGTACATAACCTCAGTCAGAAACACTTTTCTTACTATCTCTCACAACGTCTTTTGCATATATATCCTATCTTAATCAATTTATAATTTAAATTCATAACTGGCAACCCTCTTCCAGCGCCTTCAAGGCCACCAAACATCATTCCTTTCCATTAACCTCTCCCAAATTATCTTTTGCACCAATACACACACCAGGGGACTTTATAGCTGAGTGGACAGCGCTCTCGACTCGTAATCCTAGGGTCAAAGTTCGATCCCCCGGTGATGGCGTAAACGAAAATCAGCAGAGTTTCATTCATTCTGATGCTCCTCTTACCAAGCAGTACATAGGTACTTGTGCATTAGACACCTGTTACGGGCTGCTTTCTTGGTGTGTGTATGTGGATTTTTTTTTTATTAGCTAGTAAAAATTGATTGATTCACAGTTGAGAGGCGAGCTGAAAGAGCAGAGCTCAACCTTCGCAAGAACAACTAGGTGAACACAACTAGATAAATACTAACTAACCACGATCTCGTATAATCTACTACACACGCTACCACCTCCCCCCACTCCCTAAATCACTCTACATAAGTCGTTAAAAATATAAAACAAATCAATTAATACACCAAAAATACGAACTATAAATAAAGGAACCAAATTTTAAACATACAGCGACTCGAGCGTGGTCTAGTCGGAGGAGAACGTGTTCTCATCTGGATAGATTGCGATCGAGCCTGTCGGAACGGTTGTGTAACTGCAGGGCACAAATATTTGTGTGTCCCCTCCTGTAGCTGCCTCTGTTTCGACAGGTTCCCTGGATAGCTGAAATTGGCCTGGCCCTAGGAAAGTGGGGAAGGGGTGAAATCCGTTGGGCCCACGGATGGATACCTTGGATCCATAGACCTAGGGTAGGTCTAATCACCTGGGATTCGAACCCACGGTGGGAATAAGGGAGGAGATTTGGGGGAGGAGGGACACAAATGGTTCCTGGAACCAAACCTCACATATATCCGGACACTCACACACACACACACCCTTATCCGAACATTCACAGGGACACTCACACACACACATCCATAGACTGTGATAAGGGAGACCATCTGAGGGGACACAGATGGCCTGAAACCACAGATGTAACCGGACACTCCGGTCCGGTTACATCATCCGGACACTCACAGTGACACTCACACTCACACACTGACACACATCCATAGACACAAACTGTGATTAGGGAGACCATCTGAGGGGACACAGATGGCCTCTTGAAACCATAATCATCCGGACACTCACAGGGACCCCCACACTCACCCGGACACTCACACTAACACACATCCATAGACAAAAACTGTGATAAGGGAGACCATCTGAGGGGACACAGATGGCCTCCTGGACCCAGAGGGTCCATCCATACAGATCAATATTTAAATATACATATATATTTATAAATATAATTTTTTTATATATTTTATTTATTTATTTAAATAAATATTATTTATTTAAAAAAAATAAATTTTATATATTTAAATATATCATTTTTTTGTATATTTTATTATATAATAAATTTATTTATTTATATAATTTATATAATTATATAAATATATGGATCTTATGGATCTTATATAAGATCCAAGATTTGGACCACACACACAAGATTTGGGATCCAAGAGTCAATGCTCGATCCTGCAAGCACAAATAGGTGAGTACACACACACACACACACACACACACACACACACACACAGGCGGGACCAAAAAGCCAGAGCTCAACCCCTGCAAACAGAACCAGGTGAGAATACACACACACACAGACACACACACACTAGTTGATAATGGACTGTTTTGTGTTCGTATCCATGTGTACTATTGTCATGACCGACAGACACGTGAAGCTGTATGTGTTTATGTGTACCTGTAATTAAACTGACATGTGTACGGTAATTATCTGTATGTGTCCATTTTAAAGGTACATATTTTTGAATGTTTATTTATGTAAATTGATTGACATATGTACGTATGCCCGCGTTTAGTGTTACTGTAATTTATATGGTTAACATGTATACGTTTGAATGACATAGTTTCCCATTATTGTCACATTTTTTGTTACTGTTTCGCTGTTCACTCTCACTCTCTGACCCCCCGTCGAATAATTGTGCTCACGTGTGTTTGTTCAAGGTACGGTAACCATTGGCTTTTTACCCAATAATTTGCAACTTTTTGCAAACAAACATTTCTAAAGAACATGTATGTTTCTGATAAATATTCTTTTTCCTAACATACAAGTCAATCACACAGTACATAACCTCAGTCAGAAACACTTTTCTTACTATCTCTCACAACGTCTTTTGCATATATATCCTATCTTAATCAATTTATAATTTAAATTCATAACTGGCAACCCTCTTCCAGCGCCTTCATGGCCACCAAACATCATTCCTTTCCATTAACCTCTCCCAAATTATCTTTTGCACCAAATCACACACTAGGGGGCTTTATAGCTGAGTGGACAGCGCTCTCGACTCGTAATCCTTGGGTCAAAGTTCGATCCCCCGGTGATGGCGTAAACGAAAATCAGCAGAGTTTCATTCATTCTGATGCTCCTCTTACCGAGCAGTACATAGGTACTTGGGCATTAGACACCTGTTACGGGCTGCTTTCTTGGTGTGTGTATGTGGATTTTTTTTTATTAGCTAGTAAAAATTGATTGATTCACAGTTGAGAGGCGAGCCGAAAGAGCAGAGCTCAACCCTCGCAAGAACAACTAGGTGAACACAACCAACATAAATACTAACTAACCACGATCTCGTATAATCTACTACACACGCTACCACCTCCCCCCACTCCCTAAATCACTCTACATATGTCGGTAAAAATATAAAACAAATCAATTAATACACCAAAAATACTAACTATAAATAAAGGAACCAAATTTTAAACATACAGCGACTCCAGCGTGGTCTAGTCGGAGGAGAACGTGTTCTCATCTGGATAGATTGCGATCGAGCTTGTCGGAACGGTTGTGTAACTGCAGGGCACAAATATTTGTGTGTCCCCTCCTGTAGCTGCCTCTGTTTCGACAGGTTCCCTGGATAGCTGGAATTGGCCTGGCCCTAGGAAAGTGGGGAAGGGGTGAAATCCGTTGGGCCCACGGATGGATACCTTGGATCCATAGACCTAGGGTAGGTCTAATCACCTGGGATTCGAACCCACGGTGGGAATAAGGGAGGAGATTCGGGGGAGGAGGGACACAAATGGTTCCTGGAACCAAACCTCACATATATCCGGACAGTCACACACACACACACACACACACACACACACACACACACACACACACACACACACACACACACACACACACCCTTATCCGAACATTCACAGGGACACTCACACACACACATCCATAGACTGTGATAATGGAGACCATCTGAGGGGGCACAGATGGCCTCCTGAAACCACAGATGTAACCGGACACTCCGGTCCGGTTACATCATCCGGACACTCACAGTGACACTCACACTCACACACTGACACACATCCATAGACACAAACTGTGATTAGGGAGACCATCTGAGGGGACACAGATGGCCTCTTGAAACCAAAATCATCCGGACACTCACAGGGACCCACACACTCACCCGGACACTCACACTAACACACTGACACACATCCATAGACAAAATCTGTGATAAGGGAGACCATCTGAAGGGACACAGATGGCCTCCTGGACCCACAGGGTCCATCCATACAGATCAATATTTAAATATACATATATATTTATAAATATAATTTTTTTTATATATTTTATTTATTTATTTAAATAAATATTATTTATTTAAAAAAAAATAAATTTTATATATTTAAATATATCATTTTTTTCGTATATTTTATTATATAATAAATTTATTTATTTATATAATTTATATAATTATATAAATATATGGATCTTATGGATCTTATATAAGATCCAAGATTTGGACCACACACACAAGATTTGGGATCCAAGAGTCAATGCTCGATCCTGCAAGCACAAATAGGTGAGTACACACACACACACACACACACACACACACACACACACACACACACACACACACACACACACAGGCGGGACCAAAAAGCCAGAGCTCAACCCCTGCAAACAGAACCAGGTGAGAATACACACACACACACACACACACACACACACACACACACACACACACACACACACACACACACACACACACACACACACACACACACACACACACACACACACACACACTAGTTGATAATGGACTGTTTTGTGTTCGTATCCATGTGTACTATTGTCATGACCGACAGACACGTGAAGCTGTATGTGTTTATGTGTACCTGTAATTAAACTGACATGTGTACGGTAATTATCTGTATGTGTCCATTTTAAAGTTACATATTTTTGAATGTTTATTTATGTAAATTGATTGACATATGTACGTATGCCCGCCTTTAGTGTTACTGTAATTTATATGGTTAACATGTATACGTTTGAATGACATAGTTTCCCATTATTGTCACATTTTTTGTTACTGTTCGCTGTTCTCTCTCACTCTCTGACCCCCATCGACTAATTGTGCTCACGTGTGTTTGTTCAAGGTACGGTAACCATTGGCTTTTTACCCAATAATTTGCAACTATATGCAAACAAACATTTCTAAAGAACATCTATGTTTCTGATAAATATTCTTTTTCCTAACATACAAGTCAATCACACAGTACCTAACCTCAGTCAGAAACACTTTTCTTACTATCTCTCACAACGTCTTTTGCATATATATCCTATCTTAATCAATTTATAATTCCAATTCATAACTGGCAACCCTCTTCCATTGCCTTCAAGGCCACCAAACATCATTCCTTTCCATTAACCTCTCCCAAATTATCTTTTGCACCAATACACACACAAGGGGGCTTTATAGCTGAGTGGACAGCGCTCTCGACTCGTAATCCTAGGGTCAAAGTTCGATCCCCCGGTGATGGCGTAAACGAAAATCAGCAGAGTTTCATTCATTCTGATGCTCCTCTTACCGAGCAGTACATAGGTACTTGTGCATTAGACACCTGTTACGGGCTGCTTTCTTGGTGTGTGTATGTGGATTTTTTTTTATTAGCTAGTAAAAATTGATTGATTCACAGTTGAGAGGCGAGCTGAAAGAGCAGAGCTCAACCCTCGCAAGAACAACTAGGTGAACACAACTAGATAAATACTAACTAACCACGATCTCGTATAATCTACTACACACGCTACCACCTCCCCCCATTCCTTAAATCACTCTACATAAGTCGTTAAAAACATAAAACAAATCAATTAATACACCAAAAATACTAACTATAAATAAAGGAACCAAATTTTAAACATACAGCGACTCGAGCGTGGTCTAGTCGGAGGAGAACGTGTTCTCATCTGGATAGATTGCGATCGAGCCTGTCGGAACGGTTGTGTAACTGCAGGGCACAAATATTTGTGTGTCCCCTCCTGTAGCTGCCTCTGTTTCGACAGGTTCCCTGGATAGCTGGAATTGGCCTGGCCCTAGGAAAGTGGGGAAGGGGTGAAATCCGTTGGGCCCACGGATGGATATCTTGGATCCATAGACCTAGGGTAGGTCTAATCACCTGGGATTCGAACCCACGGTGGGAATAAGGGAGGAGATTTGGGGGAGGAGGGACACAAATGGTTCCTGGAACCAAACCTCACATATATCCGGACACTCACACACACACACACACACACACACACACCCTTATCCGAACATTCACAGGGACACTCACACACACACATCCATAGACTGTGATAAGGGAGACCATCTGAGGGGACACAGATGGCCTCCTGAAACCACAGATGTAACCGGACACTCCGGTCCGGTTACATCATCCGAACACTCACAGTGACACTCACACTCACACACTGACACACATCCATAGACACAAACTGTGATTAGGGAGACCATCTGAGGGGACACAGATGGCCTCCTGAAACCATAATCATCCGGACACTCACAGGGACCCCCACACTCAACCGGACACTCACACTAACACACTGACACACATCCATAGACAAAAACTGTGATAAGGGAGACCATCTGAGGGGACACAGATGGCCTCCTGGACCCACAGGGTCCATCCATACAGATCAATATTTAAATATACATATATATTTATAAATATAATTTTTTATATATTTTATTTATTTATTTAAATAAATATTATTTATTTAAAAAAAATAAATTTTATATATTTAAATATATCATTTTTTTGTATATTTTATTATATAATAAATTTATTTATTTATATAATTTATATAATTATATAAATATATGGATCTTATGGATCTTATATAAGATCCAAGATTTGGACCACACACACAAGATTTGGGATCCAAGAGTCAATGCTCGATCCTGCAAGCACAAATAGGTGAGTACACACACACACACACACACACACAGGCGGGACCAAAAAGCCAGAGCTCAACCCCCGCAAACAGAACCAGGTGAGAATACACACACACACACACACACACACACACACACACACACACACACACACACACACACAAACACACACACACACACACACACAGACACACACACACATACACACACACACACACACTAGTTGATAATGGACTGTTTTGTGTTCGTATCCATGTGTACTATTGTCATGACCGACAGACACGTGAAGCTGTATGTGTTTATGTGTACCTGTAATTAAACTGACATGTGTACGGTAATTATCTGTATGTGTCCATTTTAAAGTTACATATTTTTGAATGTTTATTTATGCAAATTGATTGACATATGTACGTATGCCCGCCTTTAGTGTTACTGTAATTTATATGGTTAACATGTATACGTTTGAATGACATAGTTTCCCATTATTGTCACATTTTTTGTTACTGTTCGCTGTTCTCTCTCACTCTCAGACCCCCATCGACTAATTGTGCTCACGTGTGTTTGTTTAAGGTACGGTAACCATTGGCTTTTTACCCAATAATTTGCAACTATTTGCAAACAAACATTTCTAAAGAACATCTATGTTTCTGATAAATATTCTTTTTCCTAACATACAAGTCAATCACACAGTACCTAACCTCAGTCAGAAACACTTTTCTTACTATCTCTCACAACGTCTTTTGCATATATATCCTATCTTAATCAATTTATAATTTAAATTCATAACTGGCAACCCTCTTCCAGCGCCTTCAAGGCCACCAAACATCATTCCTTTCCATTAACCTCTCCCAAATTATCTTTTGCACCAATACACACACTAGGGGGCTTTATAGCTGAGTGGACAGCGCTCTCGACTCGTAATCCTAGGGTCAAAGTTCGATCCCCCGGTGATGGCGTAAACGAAAATCAGCAGAGTTTCATTCATTCTGATGCTCCTCTTACCGAGCAGTACATAGGTACTTGTGCATTAGACACCTGTTACGGGCTGCTTTCTTGGTGTGTGTATGTGGATTTTTTTTTATTAGCTAGTAAAAATTGATTGATTCACAGTTGAGAGGCGAGCTGAAAGAGCAGAGCTCAACCCTCGCAAGAACAACTAGGTGAACACAACTAGATAAATACTAACTAACCACGATCTCGTATAATCTACTACACACGCTACCACCTCCCCCCACTCCCTAAATCACTCTACATAAGTCGTTAAAAATATAAAACAAATCAATTAATTCACCAAAAATACTAACTATAAATAAAGGAACCAAATTTTAAACATACAGCGACTCGAGCGTGGTCTAGACGGAGGAGAACGTGTTCTCATCTGGATAGATTGCGATCGAGCCTGTCGGAACGGTTGTGTAACTGCAGGGCACAAATATTTGTGTGTCCCCTCCTGTAGCTGCCTCTGTTTCGACAGGTTCCCTGGATAGCTGGAATTGGCCTGGCCCTAGGAAAGTGGGGAAGGGGTGAAATCCGTTGGGCCCACGGATGGATACCTTGGATCCATAGACCTAGGGTAGGTCTAATCACCTGGGATTCGAACCCACGGTGGGAATAAGGGAGGAGATTTGAGGGAGGAGGGACACAAATGGTTCCTGGAACCAAACCTCACATATATCCGGACACTCACACACACACACACACACACACACACACACACACACACACACCCTTATCCGAACATTCACAGGGACATTCACACACACACATCCATAGACTGTGATAAGGGAGACCATCTGAGGGGACACAGATGGCCTCCTGAAACCACAGATGTAACCGGACACTCCGGTCCGGTTACGTCATCCGGACACTCACAGTGACACTCACACTCACACACTGACACACATCCATAGACACAAGCTGTGATTAGGGAGACCATCTGAGGGGACACAGATGGCCTCCTGAAACCATAATCATCCGGACACTCACAGGGACCCCCACACTCAACCGGACACTCACACTAACACACTGACACACATCCATAGACAAAAACTGTGATAAGGGAGACCATCTGAGGGGACACAGATGGCCTCCTGGACCCACAGGGTCCATCCATACAGATCAATATTTAAATATACATATATATTTATAAATATAATTTTTTATATATTTTATTTATTTATTTAAATAAATATTATTTATTTAAAAAAAATAAATTTTATATATTTAAATATATCATTTTTTTGTATATTTTATTATATAATAAATTTATTTATTTATATAATTTATATAATTATATAAATATATGGATCTTATGGATCTTATATAAGATCCAAGATTTGGACCACACACACAAGATTTGGGATCCAAGAGTCAATGCTCGATCCTGCAAGCACAAATAGGTGAGTACACACACACACACACACACACACACACACACACACAGGCGGGACCAAAAAGCCAGAGCTCAACCCCCGCAAACAGAACCAGGTGAGAATACACACACACACACACACACACACACACACACACACACATACACACACACACACACACTAGTTGATAATGGACTGTTTTGTGTTCGTATCCATGTGTACTATTGTCATGACCGACAGACACGTGAAGCTGTATGTGTTTATGTGTACCTGTAATTAAACTGACATGTGTACGGTAATTATCTGTATGTGTCCATTTTAAAGTTACATATTTTTGAATGTTTATTTATGTAAATTGATTGACATATGTACGTATGCCCGCCTTTAGTGTTACTGTAATTTATATGGTTAACATGTATACGTTTGAATGACATAGTTTCCCATTATTGTCACATTTTTTATTACTGTTCGCTGTTCTCTCTCACTCTCTGACCCCCATCGACTAATTGTGCTCACGTGTGTTTGTTCAAGGTACGGTAACCATTGGCTTTTTACCCAATAATTTGCAACTATTTGCAAACAAACATTTCTAAAGAACATCTATGTTTCTGATAAATATTCTTTTTCCTAACATACAAGTCAATCACACAGTACATAACCTCAGTCAGAAACACTTTTCTTACTATCTCTCACAACGTCTTTTGCATATATATCCTATCTTAATCAATTTATAATTTAAATTCATAACTGGCAACCCTCTTCCAGCGCCTTCAAGGCCACCAAACATCATTCCTTTCCATTAACCTCTCCCAAATTATCTTTTGCACCAATACACACACTAGGGGACTTTATAGCTGAGTGGACAGCGCTCTCGACTCGTAATCCTAGGGTCAAAGTTCGATCCCCCGGTGATGGCGTAAACGAAAATCAGCAGAGTTTCATTCATTCTGATGCTCCTCTTACCAAGCAGTACATAGGTACTTGTGCATTAGACACCTGTTACGGGCTGCTTTCTTGGTGTGTGTATGTGGATTTTTTTTTATTAGCTAGTAAAAATTGATTGATTCACAGTTGAGAGGCGAGCTGAAAGAGCAGAGCTCAACCCTCGCAAGAACAACTAGGTGAACACAACTAGATAAATACTAACTAACCACGATCTCGTATAATCTACTACACACGCTACCACCTCCCGCCACTCCCTAAATCACTCTACATAAGTCGTTAAAAATATAAAACAAATCAATTAATACACCAAAAATACTAACTATAAATAAAGGAACCAAATTTTAAACATACAGCGACTCGAGCGTGGTCTAGTCGGAGGAGAACGTGTTCTCATCTGGATAGATTGCGATCGAGCCTGTCGGAACGGTTGTGTAACTGCAGGGCACAAATATTTGTGTGTCCCCTCCTGTAGCTGCCTCTGTTTCGACAGGTTCCCTGGATAGCTGGAATTGGCCTGGCCCTAGGAAAGTGGGGAAGGGGTGAAATCCATTGGGCCCACGGATGGATACCTTGGATCCATAGACCTAGGGTAGGTCTAATCACCTGGGATTCGAACCCACGGTGGGAATAAGGGAGGAGATTTGGGGGAGGAGGGACACAAATGGTTCCTGGAACCAAACCTCACATATATCCGGACACTCACACACACACACACACACACACACACACACACACACACACACCCTTATCCGAACATTCACAGGGACACTCACACACACACATCCATAGACTGTGATAAGGGAGACCATCTGAGGGGGCACAGATGGCCTCCTGAAACCACAGATGTAACCGGACACTCCGGTCCGGTTACATCATCCGGACACTCACAGTGACACTCACACTCACACACTGACACACATCCATAGACACAAACTGTGATTAGGGAGACCATCTGAGGGGACACAGATGGCCTCTTGAAACCATAATCATCCGGACACTCACAGGGACCCCCACACTCACCCGGACACTCACACACATCCATAGACAAAAACTGTGATAAGGGAGACCATCTGAGGGGACACAGATGGCCTCCTGGACCCAGAGGGTCCATCCATACAGATCAATATTTAAATATACATATATATTTATAAATATAATTTTTTTATATATTTTATTTATTTATTTAAATAAATATTATTTATTTAAAAAAAATAAATTTTATATATTTAAATATATCATTTTTTTCGTATATTTTATTATATAATAAATTTATTTATTTATATAATTTATATAATTATATAAATATATGGATCTTATGGATCTTATATAAGATCCAAGATTTGGACCACACACACAAGATTTGGGATCCAAGAGTCAATGCTCGATCCTGCAAGCACAAATAGGTGAGTACACACACACACACACACACACACACACACACACACACAGGCGGGACCAAAAAGCCAGAGCTCAACCCCTGCAAACAGAACCAGGTGAGAATACACACACACACACACACACACACACACACACACACACACACACACACACACACACACACACACACACACACACACACACTAGTTGATAATGGACTGTTTTGTGTTCGTATCCATGTGTACTATTGTCATGACCGACAGACACATGAAGCTGTATGTGTTTATGTGTACCTGTAATTAAACTGACATGTGTACGGTAATTATCTGTATGTGTCCATTTTAAAGTTACATATTTTTGAATGTTTATTTATGTAAATTGATTGACATATGTACGTATGCCCGCCTTTAGTGTTACTGTAATTTATATGGTTAACATGTATACGTTTGAATGACATAGTTTCCCATTATTGTCACATTTTTTGTTACTGTTCGCAGTTCTCTCTCACTCTCTGACCCCCCATCGACTAATTGTGCTCACGTGTGTTTGTTCAAGGTACGGTAACCATTGGCTTTTTACCCAATAATTTGCAACTATTTGCAAACAAACATTTCTAAAGAACATCTATGTTTCTGATAAATATTCTTTTTCCTAACATACAAGTCAATCACACAGTACCTAACCTCAGTCCGAAACACTTTTCTTACTATCTCTCACAACGTCTTTTGCATATATATCCTATCTTAATCAATTTATAATTTAAATTCATAACTGGCAACCCTCTTCCAGCGCCTTCAAGGCCACCAAACATCATTCCTTTCCATTAACCTCTCCCAAATTATCTTTTGCACCAATACACACACTAGGGGGCTTTATAGCTGAGTGGACAGCGCTCTCGACTCGTAATCCTAGGGTCAAAGTTCGATCCCCCGGTGATGGCGTAAACGAAAATCAGCAGAGTTTCATTCATTCTGATGCTCCTCTTACCGAGCAGTACATAGGTACTTGTGCATTAGACACCTGTTACGGGCTGCTTTCTTGGTGTGTGTATGTGGATTTTTTTTTATTAGCTAGTAAAAATTGATTGATTCACAGTTGAGAGGCGGGCCGAAAGAGCAGAGCTCAACCCTCGCAAGAACAACTAGGTGAACACAACTAGATAAATACTAACTAACCACGATCTCGTATAATCTACTACACACGCTATCACCTCCCCCCACTCCCTAAATCACTCTACATATGTCATTAAAAATATAAAACAAATCAATTAATACACCAAAAATACTAACTATAAATAAAGGAACCAAATTTTAAACATACAGCGACTCCAGCGTGGTCTAGTCGGAGGAGAACGTGTTCTCATCTGGATAGATTGCGATCGAGCCTGTCGGAACGGTTGTGTAACTGCAGGGCACAAATATTTGTGTGTCCCCTCCTGTAGCTGCCTCTGTTTCGACAGGTTCCCTGGATAGCTGGAATTGGCCTGGCCCTAGGAAAGTGGGGAAGGGGTGAAATCCGTTGGGCCCACGGATGGATACCTTGGATCCATAGACCTAGGGTAGGTCTAATCACCTGGGATTCGAACCCACGGTGGGAATAAGGGAGGAGATTTGGGGGAGGAGGGACACAAATGGTTCCTGGAACCAAACCTCACATATATCCGGACACTCACACACACACACACACACCCTTATCCGAACATTCACAGGGACACTCACACACACACATCCATAGACTGTGATAAGGGAGACCATCTGAGGGGACACAGATGGCCTCCTGAAACCACAGATGTAACCGGACACTCCGGTCCGGTTACATCATCCGGACACTCACAGTGACACTCACACTCACACACTGACACACATCCATAGACACAAACTGTGATTAGGGAGACCATCTGAGGGACACAGATGGCCTCCTGAAACCATAATCATCCGGACACTCACAGGGACCCCCACACTCACACTAACACACTGACACACATCCATAGACAAAAACTGTGATAAGGGAGGAGGGTGGCCTCCTGGACCCACAGGGTCCATCCATACAGATCAATATTTAAATATACATATATATTTATAAATATAATTTTTTATATATTTTATTTATTTATTTAAATAAATATTATTTATTTAAAAAAAATAAATTTTATATATTTAAATATATCATTTTTTTGTATATTTTATTATATAATAAATTTATTTATTTATATAATTTATATAATTATATAAATATATGGATCTTATGGATCTTATATAAGATCCAAGATTTGGACCACACACACAAGATTTGGGATCCAAGAGTCAATGCTCGATCCTGCAAGCACAAATAGGTGAGTACACACACACACACACACACACACACACTCGGGACCAAAAAGCCAGAGCTCAACCCCCGCAAACAGAACCAGGTGAGAATACACACACACACACACACACACACACACACACAAACACACACACACACACACACACACACACACACACACACACACACACACACACACACACACACACACACATACACAAACACACACACACACTAGTTGATAATGGACTGTTTTGTGTTCGTATCCATGTGTACTATTGTCATGACCGACAGACACGTGAAGCTGTATGTGTTTATGTGTACCTGTAATTAAACTGACATGTGTACGGTAATTATCTGTATGTGTCCATTTTAAAGTTACATATTTTTGAATGTTTATTTATGTAAATTGATTGACATATGTACGTATGCCCGCCTTTAGTGTTACTGTAATTTATATGGTTAACATGTATACGTTTGAATGACATAGTTTCCCATTATTGTCACATTTTTTGTTACTGTTCGCTGTTCTCTCTCACTCTCTGACCCCCATCGACTTATTGTGCTCACGTGTGTTTGTTCAAGGTACGGTAACCATTGGCTTTTTACCCAATAATTTGCAACTATTTGCAAACAAACATTTCTAAAGAACATCTATGTTTCTGATAAATATTCTTTTTCCTAACATACAAGTCAATCACACAGTACATAACCTCAGTCAGAAACACTTTTCTTACTATCTCTCACAACGTCTTTTGCATATATATCCTATCTTAATCAATTTATAATTTAAATTCATAACTGGCAACCCTCTTCCAGCGCCTTCAAGGCCACCAAACATCATTCCTTTCCATTAACCTCTCCCAAATTATCTTTTGTACCAATACACACACTAGGGGGCTTTATAGCTGAGTGGACAGCGCTCTCGACTCGTAATCCTAGGGTCAAAGTTCGATCCCCCGGTGATGGCGTAAACGAAAATCAGCAGAGTTTTATTCATTCTGATGCTCCTCTTACCAAGCAGTACATAGGTACTTGTGCATTAGACACCTGTTACGGGCTGCTTTCTTGGTGTGTGTACGTGGATTTTTTTTTATTAGCTAGTAAAAATTGATTGATTCACAGTTGAGAGGCGAGCTGAAAGAGCAGAGCTCAACCCTCGCAAGAACAACTAGGTGAACACAACTAGATAAATACTAACTAACCACGATCTCGTATAATCTACTACACACGCTACCACCTCCCCCCACTCCCTAAATCACTCTACATAAGTCGTTAAAAATATAAAACAAATCAATTAATACACCAAAAATACTAACTATAAATAAAGGAACCAAATTTTAAACATACAGCGACTCGAGCGTGGTCTAGTCGGTGGAGAACGTGTTCTCATCTGGATAGATTGCGATCGAGCCTGTCGGAACGGTTGTGTAACTGCAGGGCACAAATATTTGTGTGTCCCCTCCTGTAGCTGCCTCTGTTTCGACAGGTTCCCTGGATAGCTGGAATTGGCCTGGCCCTAGGAAAGAGGGGGAAGGGGTGAAATCCGTTGGGCCCACGGATGGATACCTTGGATCCATAGACCTAGGGTAGGTCTAATCACCTGGGATTCGAACCCACGGTGGGAATAAGGGAGGAGATTTGGGGGAGGAGGGACACAAATGGTTCCTGGAACCAAACCTCACATATATCCGGACACTCACACACACACACACACCCTTATCCGAACATTCACAGGGACACTCACACACACACATCCATAGACTGTGATAAGGGAGACCATCTGAGGGGACACAGATGGCCTCCTGAAACCACAGATGTAACCGGACACTCCGGTCCGGTTACATCATCCGGACACTCACAGTGACACTCACACTCACACACTGACACACATCCATAGACACAAACTGTGATTAGGGAGACCATCTGAGGGGACACAGATGGCCTCCTGAAACCATAATCATCCGGACACTCACAGGGACCCCCAAACTCACCCGGACACTCACACTAACACACTGACACACATCCATAGACAAAAACTGTGATAAGGGAGACCATCTGAGGGGACACAGATGGCCTCCTGGACCCACAGGGTCCATCCATACGGATCAATATTTAAATATACATATATATTTATAAATATAATTTTTTTATATATTTTATTTATTTATTTAAATAAATATTATTTATTTAAAAAAAATAAATTTTATATATTTAAATATATCATTTTTTGTATATTTTATTATATAATAAATTTATTTATTTATATAATTTATATAATTATATAAATATATGGATCTTATGGATCTTATATAAGATCCAAGATTTGGACCACACACACAAGATTTGGGATCCAAGAGTCAATGCTCGATCCTGCAAGCACAAATAGGTGAGTACACACACACACACACACACACACACACACAGGCGGGACCAAAAAGCCAGAGCTCAACCCCTGCAAACAGAACCAGGTGAGAATACACACACACACACACACACACTAGTTGATAATGGACTGTTTTGTGTTCGTATCCATGTGTACTATTGTCATGACCGACAGACACGTGAAGCTGTATGTGTTTATGTGTACCTGTAATTAAACTGACATGTGTACGGTAATTATCTGTATGTGTCCATTTTAAAGTTACATATTTTTGAATGTTTATTTATGTAAATTGATTGACATATGTACGTATGCCCGCCTTTAGTGTTACTGTAATTTATATGGTTAACATGTATACGTTTGAATGACATAGTTTCCCATTATTGTCACATTTTTTGTTACTGTTCGCTGTTCTCTCTCACTCTCTGACCCCCATCGACTAATTGTGCTCACGTGTGTTTATTCAAGGTACGGTAACCATTGGCTTTTTACCCAATAATTTGCAACTATTTGCAAACAAACATTTCTAAAGAACATCTATGTTTCTGATAAATATTCTTTTTCCTAACATACAAGTCAATCACACAGTACATAACCTCAGTCAGAAACACTTTTCTTACTATCTCTCACAACGTCTTTTGCATATATATCCTATCTTAATCAATTTATAATTTAAATTCATAACTGGCAACCCTCTTCCAGCGCCTTCAAGGCCACCAAACATCATTCCTTTCCATTAACCTCTCCCAAATTATCTTTTGTACCAATACACACACTAGGGGGCTTTATAGCTGAGTGGACAGCGCTCTCGACTCGTAATCCTAGGGTCAAAGTTCGATCCCCCGGTGATGGCGTAAACGAAAATCAGCAGAGTTTCATTCATTCTGATGCTCCTCTTACCAAGCAGTACATAGGTACTTGTGCATTAGACACCTGTTACGGGCTGCTTTCTTGGTGTGTGTACGTGGATTTTTTTTTATTAGCTAGTAAAAATTGATTGATTCACAGTTGAGAGGCGAGCTGAAAGAGCAGAGCTCAACCCTCGCAAGAACAACTAGGTGAACACAACTAGATAAATACTAACTAACCACGATCTCGTATAATCTACTACACACGCTACCACCTCCCCCCACTCCCTAAATCACTCTACATAAGTCGTTAAAAATATAAAACAAATCAATTAATACACCAAAAATACTAACTATAAATAAAGGACACCAAATTTTAAACATACAGCGACTCGAGCGTGGTCTAGTCGGAGGAGAACGTGTTCTCATCTGGATAGATTGCGATCGAGCCTGTCGGAACGGTTGTGTAACTGCAGGGCACAAATATTTGTGTGTCCCCTCCTGTAGCTGCCTCTGTTTCGACAGGTTCCCTGGATAGCTGGAATTGGCCTGGCCCTAGGAAAGAGGGGGAAGGGGTGAAATCCGTTGGGCCCACGGATGGATACCTTGGATCCATAGACCTAGGGTAGGTCTAATCACCTGGGATTCGAACCCACGGTGGGAATAAGGGAGGAGATTTGGGGGAGGAGGGACACAAATGGTTCCTGGAACCAAACCTCACATATATCCGGACACTCACACACACACACACACCCTTATCCGAACATTCACAGGGACACTCACACACACACATCCATAGACTGTGATAAGGGAGACCATCTGAGGGGACACAGATGGCCTCCTGAAACCACAGATGTAACCGGACACTCCAGTCCGGTTACATCATCCGGACACTCACAGTGACACTCACACTCACACACTGACACATCCATAGACACAAACTGTGATTAGGGAGACCATCTGAGGGGACACAGATGGCCTCCTGAAACCATAATCATCCGGACACTCACAGGGACCCCCAAACTCACCCGGACACTCACACTAACACACTGACACACATCCATAGACAAAAACTGTGATAAGGGAGACCATCTGAGGGGACACAGATGGCCTCCTGGACCCACAGGGTCCATCCATACGGATCAATATTTAAATATACATATATATTTATAAATATAATTTTTTTATATATTTTATTTATTTATTTAAATAAATATTATTTATTTAAAAAAAATAAATTTTATATATTTAAATATATCATTTTTTGTATATTTTATTATATAATAAATTTATTTATTTATATAATTTATATAATTATATAAATATATGGATCTTATGGATCTTATATAAGATCCAAGATTTGGACCACACACACAAGATTTGGGATCCAAGAGTCAATGCTCGATCCTGCAAGCACAAATAGGTGAGTACACACACACACGCACACACACACACACACAGGCGGGACCAAAAAGCCAGAGCTCAACCCCTGCAAACAGAACCAGGTGAGAATACTCACACACACACACACACACTAGTTGATAATGGACTGTTTTGTGTTCGTATCCATGTGTACTATTGTCATGACCGACAGACACGTGAAGCTGTATGTGTTTATGTGTACCTGTAATTAAACTGACATGTGTACGGTAATTATCTGTATGTGTCCATTTTAAAGTTACATATTTTTGAATGTTTATTTATGTAAATTGATTGACATATGTACGTATGCCCGCCTTTAGTATTACTGTAATTTATATGGTTAACATGTATACGTTTGAATGACATAGTTTCCCATTATTGTCACATTTTTTGTTACTGTTCGCTGTTCTCTCTCACTCTCTGACCCCCATCGACTAATTGTGCTCACGTGTGTTTGTTCAAGGTACGGTAACCATTGGCTTTTTACCCAATAATTTGCAACTATTTGCAAACAAACATTTCTAAAGAACATCTATGTTTCTGATAAATATTCTTTTTCCTAACATACAAGTCAATCACACAGTACATAACCTCAGTCAGAAACACTTTTCTTACTATCTCTCACAACGTCTTTTGCATATATATCCTATCTTAATCAATTTATAATTTAAATTCATAACTGGCAACCCTCTTCCAGCGCCTTCAAGGCCACCAAACATCATTCCTTTCCATTAACCTCTCCCAAATTATCTTTTGTACCAATACACACACTAGGGGGCTTTATAGCTGAGTGGACAGCGCTCTCGACTCGTAATCCTAGGGTCAAAGTTCGATCCCCCGGTGATGGCGTAAACGAAAATCAGCAGAGTTTCATTCATTCTGATGCTCCTCTTACCAAGCAGTACATAGGTACTTGTGCATTAGACACCTGTTACGGGCTGCTTTCTTGGTGTGTGTACGTGGATTTTTTTTTATTAGCTAGTAAAAATTGATTGATTCACAGTTGAGAGGCGAGCTGAAAGAGCAGAGCTCAACCCTCGCAAGAACAACTAGGTGAACACAACTAGATAAATACTAACTAACCACGATCTCGTATAATCTACTACACACGCTACCACCTCCCCCCACTCCCTAAATCACTCTACATAAGTCGTTAAAAATATAAAACAAATCAATTAATACACCAAAAATACTAACTATAAATAAAGGAACCAAATTTTAAACATACAGCGACTCGAGCGTGGTCTAGTCGGAGGAGAACGTGTTCTCATCTGGATAGATTGCGATCGAGCCTGTCGGAACGGTTGTGTAACTGCAGGGCACAAATATTTGTGTGTCCCCTCCTGTAGCGGCCTCTGTTTCGACAGGTTCCCTGGATAGCTGGAATTGGCCTGGCCCTAGGAAAGAGGGGGAAGGGGTGAAATCCGTTGGGCCCACGGATGGATACCTTGGATCCATAGACCTAGGGTAGGTCTAATCACCTGGGATTCGAACCCACGGTGGGAATAAGGGAGGAGATTTGGGGGAGGAGGGACACAAATGGTTCCTGGAACCAAACCTCACATATATCCGGACACTCACACACACACACACACCCTTATCCGAACATTCACAGGGACACTCACACACACACATCCATAGACTGTGATAAGGGAGACCATCTGAGGGGACACAGATGGCCTCCTGAAACCACAGATGTAACCGGACACTCCGGTCCGGTTACATCATCCGGACACTCACAGTGACACTCACACTCACACACTGACACACATCCATAGACACAAACTGTGATTAGGGAGACCATCTGAGGGGACACAGATGGCCTCCTGAAACCATAATCATCCGGACACTCACAGGGACCCCCAAACTCACCCGGACACTCACACTAACACACTGACACACATCCATAGACAAAAACTGTGATAAGGGAGACCATCTGAGGGGACACAGATGGCCTCCTGGACCCACAGGGTCCATCCATACAGATCAATATTTAAATATACATATATATTTATAAATATAATTTTTTATATATTTTATTTATTTATTTAAATAAATATTATTTATTTAAAAAAAGTAAATTATATATATTTAAATATATCATTTTTTTGTATATTTTATTATATAATAAATTTATTTATTTATATAATTTATATAATTATATAAATATATGGATCTTATGGATCTTATATAAGATCCAAGATTTGGACCACACACACAAGATTTGGGATCCAAGAGTCAATGCTCGATCCTGCAAGCACAAATAGGTGAGTACACACACACACACACACACAGGCGGGACCAAAAAGCCAGAGCTCAACCCCTGCAAACAGAACCAGGTGAGAATACACACACACACACACAAACACAAACACACACACGCACACACACACACACACACACACACAAACACTAGTTGATAATGGACTGTTTTGTGTTCGTATCCATGTGTACTATTGTCATGACCGACAGACACGTGAAGCTGTATGTGTTTATGTGTACCTGTAATTAAACTGACATGTGTACGGTAATTATCTGTATGTGTCCATTTTAAAGGTACATATTTTTGAATGTTTATTTATGTAAATTGATTGACATATGTACGTATGCGCGCGTTTAGTGTTACTGTAATTTATATGGTTAACATGTATACGTTTGAATGACATAGTTTCCCATTATTGTCACATTTTTTGTTACTGTTTCGCTGTTCACTCTCACTCTCTGACCCCCGTCGACTAATTGTGCTCACGTGTGTTTGTTCCAGGTACGGTAACCATTGGCTTTTTACCCAATAATTTGCAACTATTTGCAAACAAACATTTCTAAAGAACATCTAAGTTTCTGATAAATATTCTTTTTCCTAACATACAAGTCAATCACACAGTACCTAACCTCAGTCAGAAACACTTTTCTTACTATCTCTCACAACGTCTTTTGCATATATATCCTATCTTAATCAATTTATAATTTAAATTCATAACTGGCAACCCTCTTCCAGCGCCTTCAAGGCCACCAAACATCATTCCTTTCCATTAACCTCTCCCAAATTATCTTTTGCACCAATACACACACTAGGGGGCTTTATAGCTGAGTGGACAGCGCTCTCGACTCGTAATCCTAGGGTCAAAGTTCGATCCCCCGGTGATGGCGTAAACGCAAATCAGCAGAGTTTCATTCATTCTGATGCTCCTCTTACCGAGCAGTACATAGGTACTTGGGCATTAGACACCTGTTACGGGCTGCTTTCTTGGTGTGTGTATGTGGATTTTTTTTTATTAGCTAGTAAAAATTGATTGATTCACAGTTGAGAGGCGAGCTGAAAGAGCAGAGCTCAACCCTCGCAAGAACAACTAGGTGAACACAACTAGATAAATACTAACTAACCACGGTCTCGTATAATCTACTACACACGCTACCACCTCCCCCCACTCCCTAAATCACTCTACATAAGTCGTTAAAAATATAAAACAAATCAATTAATACACCAAAAATACTAACTATAAATAAAGGAACCAAATTTTAAACATACAGCGACTCGAGCGTGGTCTAGTCGGAGGAGAACGTGTTCTCATCTGGATAGATTGCGATCGAGCCTGTCGGAACGGTTGTGTAACTGCAGGGCACAAATATTTGTGTGTCCCCTCCTGTAGCTGCCTCTGTTTCGACAGGTTCCCTGGATAGCTGGAATTGGCCTGGCCCTAGGAAAGTGGGGAAGGGGTGAAATCCGTTGGGCCCACGGATGGATACCTTGGATCCATAGACCTAGGGTAGGTCTAATCACCTGGGATTCGAACCCAAGGTGGGAATAAGGGAGGAGATTTGGGGGAGGAGGGACACAAATGGTTCCTGGAACCAAACCTCACATATATCCGGACACTCACACACACACACACACACACACACACACACACACACCCTTATCCGAACATTCACAGGGACACTCACACACACACATCCATAGACTGTGATAAGGGAGACCATCTGAGGGGACACAGATGGCCTCCTGAAACCACAGATGTAACCGGACACTCCGGTCCGGTTACATCATCCGGACACTCACAGTGACACTCACACTCACACACTGACACACATCCATAGACACAAACTGTGATTAGGAAGACCATCTGAGGGGACACAGATGGCCTCCTGAAACCATAATCATCCGGACACTCACAGGGACCCCCACACTCACCCGGACACTCACACTAACACACTGACACACATCCATAGACAAAAACTGTGATAAGGGAGACCATCTGAGGGGACACAGATGGCCTCCTGGACCCACAGGGTCCATCCATACAGATCAATATTTAAATATACATATATATTTATAAATATAATTTTTTTATATATTTTATTTATTTATTTAAATAAATATTATTTATTTAAAAAAAATAAATTTTATATATTTAAATATATCATTTTTTTGTATATTTTATTATATAATAAATTTATTTATTTATATAATTTATATAATTATATAAATATATGGATCTTATGGATCTTATATAAGATCCAAGATTTGGACCACACACACAAGATTTGGGATCCAAGAGTCAATGCTCGATCCTGCAAGCACAAATAGGTGAGTACACACACACACACACACAGGCGGGACCAAAAAGCCAGAGCTCAACCCCTGCAAACAGAACCAGGTGAGAATACACACACACACACACAAACACAAACACACACACGCACACACACACACACACACACACACAAACACTAGTTGATAATGGACTGTTTTGTGTTCGTATCCATGTGTACTATTGTCATGACCGACAGACACGTGAAGCTGTATGTGTTTATGTGTACCTGTAATTAAACTGACATGTGTACGGTAATTATCTGTATGTGTCCATTTTAAAGGTACATATTTTTGAATGTTTATTTATGTAAATTGATTGACATATGTACGTATGCGCGCGTTTAGTGTTACTGTAATTTATATGGTTAACATGTATACGTTTGAATGACATAGTTTCCCATTATTGTCACATTTTTTGTTACTGTTTCGCTGTTCACTCTCACTCTCTGACCCCCGTCGACTAATTGTGCTCACGTGTGTTTGTTCCAGGTACGGTAACCATTGGCTTTTTACCCAATAATTTGCAACTATTTGCAAACAAACATTTCTAAAGAACATCTAAGTTTCTGATAAATATTCTTTTTCCTAACATACAAGTCAATCACACAGTACCTAACCTCAGTCAGAAACACTTTTCTTACTATCTCTCACAACGTCTTTTGCATATATATCCTATCTTAATCAATTTATAATTTAAATTCATAACTGGCAACCCTCTTCCAGCGCCTTCAAGGCCACCAAACATCATTCCTTTCCATTAACCTCTCCCAAATTATCTTTTGCACCAATACACACACTAGGGGGCTTTATAGCTGAGTGGACAGCGCTCTCGACTCGTAATCCTAGGGTCAAAGTTCGATCCCCCGGTGATGGCGTAAACGCAAATCAGCAGAGTTTCATTCATTCTGATGCTCCTCTTACCGAGCAGTACATAGGTACTTGGGCATTAGACACCTGTTACGGGCTGCTTTCTTGGTGTGTGTATGTGGATTTTTTTTTATTAGCTAGTAAAAATTGATTGATTCACAGTTGAGAGGCGAGCTGAAAGAGCAGAGCTCAACCCTCGCAAGAACAACTAGGTGAACACAACTAGATAAATACTAACTAACCACGGTCTCGTATAATCTACTACACACGCTACCACCTCCCCCCACTCCCTAAATCACTCTACATAAGTCGTTAAAAATATAAAACAAATCAATTAATACACCAAAAATACTAACTATAAATAAAGGAACCAAATTTTAAACATACAGCGACTCGAGCGTGGTCTAGTCGGAGGAGAACGTGTTCTCATCTGGATAGATTGCGATCGAGCCTGTCGGAACGGTTGTGTAACTGCAGGGCACAAATATTTGTGTGTCCCCTCCTGTAGCTGCCTCTGTTTCGACAGGTTCCCTGGATAGCTGGAATTGGCCTGGCCCTAGGAAAGTGGGGAAGGGGTGAAATCCGTTGGGCCCACGGATGGATACCTTGGATCCATAGACCTAGGGTAGGTCTAATCACCTGGGATTCGAACCCAAGGTGGGAATAAGGGAGGAGATTTGGGGGAGGAGGGACACAAATGGTTCCTGGAACCAAACCTCACATATATCCGGACACTCACACACACACACACACACACACACACACACACACACCCTTATCCGAACATTCACAGGGACACTCACACACACACATCCATAGACTGTGATAAGGGAGACCATCTGAGGGGACACAGATGGCCTCCTGAAACCACAGATGTAACCGGACACTCCGGTCCGGTTACATCATCCGGACACTCACAGTGACACTCACACTCACACACTGACACACATCCATAGACACAAACTGTGATTAGGAAGACCATCTGAGGGGACACAGATGGCCTCCTGAAACCATAATCATCCGGACACTCACAGGGACCCCCACACTCACCCGGACACTCACACTAACACACTGACACACATCCATAGACAAAAACTGTGATAAGGGAGACCATCTGAGGGGACACAGATGGCCTCCTGGACCCACAGGGTCCATCCATACAGATCAATATTTAAATATACATATATATTTATAAATATAATTTTTTTATATATTTTATTTATTTATTTAAATAAATATTATTTATTTAAAAAAAATAAATTTTATATATTTAAATATATCATTTTTTTGTATATTTTATTATATAATAAATTTATTTATTTATATAATTTATATAATTATATAAATATATGGATCTTATGGATCTTATATAAGATCCAAGATTTGGACCACACACACAAGATTTGGGATCCAAGAGTCAATGCTCGATCCTGCAAGCACAAATAGGTGAGTACACACACACACACACACAGGCGGGACCAAAAAGCCAGAGCTCAACCCCTGCAAACAGAACCAGGTGAGAATACACACACACACACACAAACACAAACACACACACGCACACACACACACACACACACACACAAACACTAGTTGATAATGGACTGTTTTGTGTTCGTATCCATGTGTACTATTGTCATGACCGACAGACACGTGAAGCTGTATGTGTTTATGTGTACCTGTAATTAAACTGACATGTGTACGGTAATTATCTGTATGTGTCCATTTTAAAGGTACATATTTTTGAATGTTTATTTATGTAAATTGATTGACATATGTACGTATGCGCGCGTTTAGTGTTACTGTAATTTATATGGTTAACATGTATACGTTTGAATGACATAGTTTCCCATTATTGTCACATTTTTTGTTACTGTTTCGCTGTTCACTCTCACTCTCTGACCCCCGTCGACTAATTGTGCTCACGTGTGTTTGTTCCAGGTACGGTAACCATTGGCTTTTTACCCAATAATTTGCAACTATTTGCAAACAAACATTTCTAAAGAACATCTAAGTTTCTGATAAATATTCTTTTTCCTAACATACAAGTCAATCACACAGTACCTAACCTCAGTCAGAAACACTTTTCTTACTATCTCTCACAACGTCTTTTGCATATATATCCTATCTTAATCAATTTATAATTTAAATTCATAACTGGCAACCCTCTTCCAGCGCCTTCAAGGCCACCAAACATCATTCCTTTCCATTAACCTCTCCCAAATTATCTTTTGCACCAATACACACACTAGGGGGCTTTATAGCTGAGTGGACAGCGCTCTCGACTCGTAATCCTAGGGTCAAAGTTCGATCCCCCGGTGATGGCGTAAACGCAAATCAGCAGAGTTTCATTCATTCTGATGCTCCTCTTACCGAGCAGTACATAGGTACTTGGGCATTAGACACCTGTTACGGGCTGCTTTCTTGGTGTGTGTATGTGGATTTTTTTTTATTAGCTAGTAAAAATTGATTGATTCACAGTTGAGAGGCGAGCTGAAAGAGCAGAGCTCAACCCTCGCAAGAACAACTAGGTGAACACAACTAGATAAATACTAACTAACCACGGTCTCGTATAATCTACTACACACGCTACCACCTCCCCCCACTCCCTAAATCACTCTACATAAGTCGTTAAAAATATAAAACAAATCAATTAATACACCAAAAATACTAACTATAAATAAAGGAACCAAATTTTAAACATACAGCGACTCGAGCGTGGTCTAGTCGGAGGAGAACGTGTTCTCATCTGGATAGATTGCGATCGAGCCTGTCGGAACGGTTGTGTAACTGCAGGGCACAAATATTTGTGTGTCCCCTCCTGTAGCTGCCTCTGTTTCGACAGGTTCCCTGGATAGCTGGAATTGGCCTGGCCCTAGGAAAGTGGGGAAGGGGTGAAATCCGTTGGGCCCACGGATGGATACCTTGGATCCATAGACCTAGGGTAGGTCTAATCACCTGGGATTCGAACCCAAGGTGGGAATAAGGGAGGAGATTTGGGGGAGGAGGGACACAAATGGTTCCTGGAACCAAACCTCACATATATCCGGACACTCACACACACACACACACACACACACACACACACACACCCTTATCCGAACATTCACAGGGACACTCACACACACACATCCATAGACTGTGATAAGGGAGACCATCTGAGGGGACACAGATGGCCTCCTGAAACCACAGATGTAACCGGACACTCCGGTCCGGTTACATCATCCGGACACTCACAGTGACACTCACACTCACACACTGACACACATCCATAGACACAAACTGTGATTAGGAAGACCATCTGAGGGGACACAGATGGCCTCCTGAAACCATAATCATCCGGACACTCACAGGGACCCCCACACTCACCCGGACACTCACACTAACACACTGACACACATCCATAGACAAAAACTGTGATAAGGGAGACCATCTGAGGGGACACAGATGGCCTCCTGGACCCACAGGGTCCATCCATACAGATCAATATTTAAATATACATATATATTTATAAATATAATTTTTTTATATATTTTATTTATTTATTTAAATAAATATTATTTATTTAAAAAAAATAAATTTTATATATTTAAATATATCATTTTTTTGTATATTTTATTATATAATAAATTTATTTATTTATATAATTTATATAATTATATAAATATATGGATCTTATGGATCTTATATAAGATACAAGATTTGGACCACACACACAAGATTTGGGATCCAAGAGTCAATGCTCGATCCTGCAAGCACAAATAGGTGAGCACACACACACACACACACACACACACACACAGGCGGGACCAAAAAGCCAGAGCTCAACCCCTGCAAACAGAACCAGGTGAGAATACACACACACACACACACACACACAAACACACACACACACACACACACACACACACACAAACACTAGTTGATAATGGACTGTTTTGTGTTCGTATCCATGTTTACTATTGTCATGACCGACAGACACGTGAAGCTGTATGTGTTTATGTGTACCTGTAATTAAACTGACATGTGTACGGTAATTATCTGTATGTGTCCATTTTAAAGGTACATATTTTTGAATGTTTATTTATGTAAATTGATTGACATATGTACGTATGCCCGCGTTTAGTGTTACTGTAATTTATATGGTTAACATGTATACGTTTGAATGACATAGTTTCCCATTATTGTCACATTTTTTGTTACTGTTTCGCTGTTCACTCTCACTCTCTGACCCCCGTCGACTAATTGTGCTCACGTGTGTTTGTTCAAGGTACGGTAACCATTGGCTTTTTACCCAATAATTTGCAACTATTTGCAAACAAACATTTCTAAAGAACATCTATGTTTCTGATAAATATTCTTTTTCCTAACATACAAGTCAATCACACAGTACCTAACCTCAGTCAGAAACACTTTTCTTACTATCTCTCACAACGTCTTTTGCATATATATCCTATCTTAATCAATTTATAATTTAAAGTCATAACTGGCAACCCTCTTCCAGCGCCTTCAAGGCCACCAAACATCATTCCTTTCCATTAACCTCTCCCAAATTATCTTTTGCACCAATACACACACTAGGGGGCTTTATAGCTGAGTGGACAGCGCTCTCGACTCGTAATCCTAGGGTCAAAGTTCGATCCCCCGGTGATGGCGTAAACGAAAATCAGCAGAGTTTAATTCATTC
Source organism: Procambarus clarkii (assembly GCF_040958095.1). Classification (NCBI taxonomy): domain Eukaryota; kingdom Metazoa; phylum Arthropoda; class Malacostraca; order Decapoda; family Cambaridae; genus Procambarus; species Procambarus clarkii. The sequence goes on from NC_091215.1 coordinate 15,150,004, forward strand.
TGATGCTCCTCTTACCAAGCAGTACATAGGTACTTGTGCATTAGACACCTGTTACGGGCTGCTTTCTTGGTGTGTGTATGTGGATTTTTTTTTATTAGCTAGTAAAAATTGATTGATTCACAGTTGAGAGGCGAGCTGAAAGAGCAGAGCTCAACCCTCGCAAGAACAACTAGGTGAACACAACTAGATAAATACTAACTAACCACGATCTCGTATAATCTACTACACACGCTACCACCTCCCCCCACTCCCTAAATCACTCTACATAAGTCGTTAAAAATATAAAACAAATCAATTAATACACCAAAAATACTAACTATAAATAAAGGAACCAAATTTTAAACATACAGCGACTCGAGCGTGGTCTAGTCGGAGGAGAACGTGTTCTCATCTGGATAGATTGCGATCGAGCCTGTCGGAACGGTTGTGTAATTGCAGGGCACAAATATTTGTGTGTCCCCTCCTGTAGCTGCCTCTGTTTCGACAGGTTCCCTGGATAGCTGGAATTGGCCTGGCCCTAGGAAAGTGGGGAAGGGGTAAAATCCGTTGGGCCCACGGATGGATACCTTGGATCCATAGACCTAGGGTAGGTCTAATCACCTGGGATTCGAACCCACGGTGGGAATAAGGGAGGAGATTTGGGGGAGGAGGGACACAAATGGTTCCTGGAACCAAACCTCACATATATCCGGACACTCACACACACACACACACACACACACACACACACACACCCTTATCCGAACATTCACAGGGACACTCACACACACACATCCATAGACTGTGATAAGGGAGACCATCTGAGGGGACACAGATGGCCTCCTGAAACCACAGATGTAACCGGACACTCCGGTCCGGTTACATCATCCGGACACTCACAGTGACACTCACACTCACACACTGACACACATCCATAGACACAAACTGTGATTAGGAAGACCATCTGAGGGGACACAGATGGCCTCCTGAAACCATAATCATCCGGACACTCACAGGGACCCCCACACTCACCCGGACACTCACACTAACACACTGACACACATCCATAGACAAAAACTGTGATAAGGGAGACCATCTGAGGGGACACAGATGGCCTCCTGGACCCACAGGGTCCATCCATACAGATCAATATTTAAATATACATATATATTTATAAATATAATTTTTTTATATATTTTATTTATTTATTTAAATAAATATTATTTATTTAAAAAAAATAAATTTTATATATTTAAATATATCATTTTTTTGTATATTTTATTATATAATAAATTTATTTATTTATATAATTTATATAATTATATAAATATATGGATCTTATGGATCTTATATAAGATCCAAGATTTGGACCACACACACAAGATTTGGGATCCAAGAGTCAATGCTCGATCCTGCAAGCACAAATAGGTGAGTACACACACACACACACAGGCGGGACCAAAAAGCCAGAGCTCAACCCCTGCAAACAGAACCAGGTGAGAATACACACACACACACACAAACACAAACACACACACGCACACACACACACACACACACACACAAACACTAGTTGATAATGGACTGTTTTGTGTTCGTATCCATGTGTACTATTGTCATGACCGACAGACACGTGAAGCTGTATGTGTTTATGTGTACCTGTAATTAAACTGACATGTGTACGGTAATTATCTGTATGTGTCCATTTTAAAGGTACATATTTTTGAATGTTTATTTATGTAAATTGATTGACATATGTACGTATGCGCGCGTTTAGTGTTACTGTAATTTATATGGTTAACATGTATACGTTTGAATGACATAGTTTCCCATTATTGTCACATTTTTTGTTACTGTTTCGCTGTTCACTCTCACTCTCTGACCCCCGTCGACTAATTGTGCTCACGTGTGTTTGTTCCAGGTACGGTAACCATTGGCTTTTTACCCAATAATTTGCAACTATTTGCAAACAAACATTTCTAAAGAACATCTAAGTTTCTGATAAATATTCTTTTTCCTAACATACAAGTCAATCACACAGTACCTAACCTCAGTCAGAAACACTTTTCTTACTATCTCTCACAACGTCTTTTGCATATATATCCTATCTTAATCAATTTATAATTTAAATTCATAACTGGCAACCCTCTTCCAGCGCCTTCAAGGCCACCAAACATCATTCCTTTCCATTAACCTCTCCCAAATTATCTTTTGCACCAATACACACACTAGGGGGCTTTATAGCTGAGTGGACAGCGCTCTCGACTCGTAATCCTAGGGTCAAAGTTCGATCCCCCGGTGATGGCGTAAACGCAAATCAGCAGAGTTTCATTCATTCTGATGCTCCTCTTACCGAGCAGTACATAGGTACTTGGGCATTAGACACCTGTTACGGGCTGCTTTCTTGGTGTGTGTATGTGGATTTTTTTTTATTAGCTAGTAAAAATTGATTGATTCACAGTTGAGAGGCGAGCTGAAAGAGCAGAGCTCAACCCTCGCAAGAACAACTAGGTGAACACAACTAGATAAATACTAACTAACCACGGTCTCGTATAATCTACTACACACGCTACCACCTCCCCCCACTCCCTAAATCACTCTACATAAGTCGTTAAAAATATAAAACAAATCAATTAATACACCAAAAATACTAACTATAAATAAAGGAACCAAATTTTAAACATACAGCGACTCGAGCGTGGTCTAGTCGGAGGAGAACGTGTTCTCATCTGGATAGATTGCGATCGAGCCTGTCGGAACGGTTGTGTAACTGCAGGGCACAAATATTTGTGTGTCCCCTCCTGTAGCTGCCTCTGTTTCGACAGGTTCCCTGGATAGCTGGAATTGGCCTGGCCCTAGGAAAGTGGGGAAGGGGTGAAATCCGTTGGGCCCACGGATGGATACCTTGGATCCATAGACCTAGGGTAGGTCTAATCACCTGGGATTCGAACCCAAGGTGGGAATAAGGGAGGAGATTTGGGGGAGGAGGGACACAAATGGTTCCTGGAACCAAACCTCACATATATCCGGACACTCACACACACACACACACACACACACACACACACACACCCTTATCCGAACATTCACAGGGACACTCACACACACACATCCATAGACTGTGATAAGGGAGACCATCTGAGGGGACACAGATGGCCTCCTGAAACCACAGATGTAACCGGACACTCCGGTCCGGTTACATCATCCGGACACTCACAGTGACACTCACACTCACACACTGACACACATCCATAGACACAAACTGTGATTAGGAAGACCATCTGAGGGGACACAGATGGCCTCCTGAAACCATAATCATCCGGACACTCACAGGGACCCCCACACTCACCCGGACACTCACACTAACACACTGACACACATCCATAGACAAAAACTGTGATAAGGGAGACCATCTGAGGGGACACAGATGGCCTCCTGGACCCACAGGGTCCATCCATACAGATCAATATTTAAATATACATATATATTTATAAATATAATTTTTTTATATATTTTATTTATTTATTTAAATAAATATTATTTATTTAAAAAAAATAAATTTTATATATTTAAATATATCATTTTTTTGTATATTTTATTATATAATAAATTTATTTATTTATATAATTTATATAATTATATAAATATATGGATCTTATGGATCTTATATAAGATACAAGATTTGGACCACACACACAAGATTTGGGATCCAAGAGTCAATGCTCGATCCTGCAAGCACAAATAGGTGAGCACACACACACACACACACACACACACACACAGGCGGGACCAAAAAGCCAGAGCTCAACCCCTGCAAACAGAACCAGGTGAGAATACACACACACACACACACACACACAAACACACACACACACACACACACACACACACACAAACACTAGTTGATAATGGACTGTTTTGTGTTCGTATCCATGTTTACTATTGTCATGACCGACAGACACGTGAAGCTGTATGTGTTTATGTGTACCTGTAATTAAACTGACATGTGTACGGTAATTATCTGTATGTGTCCATTTTAAAGGTACATATTTTTGAATGTTTATTTATGTAAATTGATTGACATATGTACGTATGCCCGCGTTTAGTGTTACTGTAATTTATATGGTTAACATGTATACGTTTGAATGACATAGTTTCCCATTATTGTCACATTTTTTGTTACTGTTTCGCTGTTCACTCTCACTCTCTGACCCCCGTCGACTAATTGTGCTCACGTGTGTTTGTTCAAGGTACGGTAACCATTGGCTTTTTACCCAATAATTTGCAACTATTTGCAAACAAACATTTCTAAAGAACATCTATGTTTCTGATAAATATTCTTTTTCCTAACATACAAGTCAATCACACAGTACCTAACCTCAGTCAGAAACACTTTTCTTACTATCTCTCACAACGTCTTTTGCATATATATCCTATCTTAATCAATTTATAATTTAAAGTCATAACTGGCAACCCTCTTCCAGCGCCTTCAAGGCCACCAAACATCATTCCTTTCCATTAACCTCTCCCAAATTATCTTTTGCACCAATACACACACTAGGGGGCTTTATAGCTGAGTGGACAGCGCTCTCGACTCGTAATCCTAGGGTCAAAGTTCGATCCCCCGGTGATGGCGTAAACGAAAATCAGCAGAGTTTAATTCATTCTGATGCTCCTCTTACCAAGCAGTACATAGGTACTTGTGCATTAGACACCTGTTACGGGCTGCTTTCTTGGTGTGTGTATGTGGATTTTTTTTTATTAGCTAGTAAAAATTGATTGATTCACAGTTGAGAGGCGAGCTGAAAGAGCAGAGCTCAACCCTCGCAAGAACAACTAGGTGAACACAACTAGATAAATACTAACTAACCACGATCTCGTATAATCTACTACACACGCTACCACCTCCCCCCACTCCCTAAATCACTCTACATAAGTCGTTAAAAATATAAAACAAATCAATTAATACACCAAAAATACTAACTATAAATAAAGGAACCAAATTTTAAACATACAGCGACTCGAGCGTGGTCTAGTCGGAGGAGAACGTGTTCTCATCTGGATAGATTGCGATCGAGCCTGTCGGAACGGTTGTGTAATTGCAGGGCACAAATATTTGTGTGTCCCCTCCTGTAGCTGCCTCTGTTTCGACAGGTTCCCTGGATAGCTGGAATTGGCCTGGCCCTAGGAAAGTGGGGAAGGGGTAAAATCCGTTGGGCCCACGGATGGATACCTTGGATCCATAGACCTAGGGTAGGTCTAATCACCTGGGATTCGAACCCACGGTGGGAATAAGGGAGGAGATTTGGGGGAGGAGGGACACAAATGGTTCCTGGAACCAAACCTCACATATATCCGGACACTCACACACACACACACACACACCCTTATCCGAACATTCACAGTGACACTCACACACACACATCCATAGACTGTGATAAGGGAGACCATCTGAGGGGACACAGATGGCCTCCTGATACCACAGATGTAACCGGACAATCCGGTCCGGTTACATCATCCGGACACTCACAGTGACACTCACACTCACACACTGACACACATCCATAGACACAAACTGTGATTAGGGAGACCATCTGATGGGACACAGATTGGCCTCCTGAAACCATAATCATCCGGACACTCACAGGGACCCCCACACTCACCCGGACACTCACACTAACACACTGACACACATCCATAGACAAAAACTGTGATAAGGGAAACCATCTGAGGGGACACAGATGGCCTCCTGGACCCACAGGGTCCATCCATACAGATCAATATTTAAATATACATATATATTTATAAATATAATTTTTTATATATTTCATTTATTTATTTAAATAAATATTAGTTATTTAAAAAAAATAAATTTTATATATTTAAATATATCATTTTTTTGTATATTTTATTATATAATAAATTTATTTATTTATATAGTTTATATAATTATATAAATATATGGATCTTATGGATCTTATATAAGATCCAAGATTTGGACCACACACACAAGATTTGGGATCCAAGAGTCAATGCTCGATCCTGCAAGCACAAATAGGTGAGTACACACACACACACACACAGGCGGGACCAAAAAGCCAGAGCTCAACCCCTGCAAACAGAACCAGGTGAGAATACACACACACACACACACACACACACACACACACACACACACACACACACACACACACAGGCGGGACCAAAAAGCCAGAGCTCAACCCCTGCAAACAGAACCAGGTGAGAATACACACACACACACACACACACAAACACACACACACACACACACACACACACAAACACTAGTTGATAATGGACTGTTTTGTGTTCGTATCCATGTTTACTATTGTCATGACCGACAGACACGTGAAGCTGTAAGTGTTTATGTGTACCTGTAATTAAACTGACATGTGTACGGTAATTATCTGTATGTGTCCATTTTAAAGGTACATATTTTTGAATGTTTATTTATGTAAATTGATTGACATATGTACGTATGCCCGCGTTTAGTGTTACTGTAATTTATATGGTTAACATGTATACGTTTGAATGACATAGTTTCCCATTATTGTCACATTTTTTGTTACTGTTTCGCTGTTCACTCTCACTCTCTGACCCCCGTCGACTAATTGTGCTCACGTGTGTTTGTTCAAGGTACGGTAACCATTGGCTTTTTACCCAATAATTTGCAACTATTTGCAAACAAACATTTCTAAAGAACATCTATGTTTCTGATAAATATTCTTTTTCCTAACATACAAGTCAATCACACAGTACCTAACCTCAGTCAGAAACACTTTTCTTACTATCTCTCACAACGTCTTTTGCATATATATCCTATCTTAATCAATTTATAATTTAAAGTCATAACTGGCAACCCTCTTCCAGCGCCTTCAAGGCCACCAAACATCATTCCTTTCCATTAACCTCTCCCAAATTATCTTTTGCACCAATACACACACTAGGGGGCTTTATAGCTGAGTGGACAGCGCTCTCGACTCGTAATCCTAGGGTCAAAGTTCGATCCCCCGGTGATGGCGTAAACGAAAATCAGCAGAGTTTAATTCATTCTGATGCTCCTCTTACCAAGCAGTACATAGGTACTTGTGCATTAGACACCTGTTACGGGCTGCTTTCTTGGTGTGTGTATGTGGATTTTTTTTTATTAGCTAGTAAAAATTGATTGATTCACAGTTGAGAGGCGGGCCGAAAGAGCAGAGCTCAACCCTCGCAAGAACAACTAGGTGAACACAACTAGATAAATACTAACTAACCACGATCTCGTATAATCTACTACACACGCTACCACCTCCCCCCACTCCCTAAATCACTCTACATAAGTCATTAAAAATATAAAACAAATCAATTAATACACGAAAAATACTAACTATAAATAAAGGAACCAAATTTTAAACATACAGCGACTCCAGCGTGGTCTAGTCGGAGGAGAACGTGTTCTCATCTGGATAGATTGCGATCGAGCATGTCGGAACGGTTGTGTAACTGCAGGGCACAAATATTTGTGTGTCCCCTTCTGTAGCTGCCTCTGTTTCGACAAGTTCCCTAGATAGCTGGAATTGGCCTGACCCTAGGAAAGTGGGGAAGGGGTGAAATCCGTTGGGCCCACGGATGGATACCTTGGATCCATAGACCTAGGGTAGGTCTAATCACCTGGGATTCGAACCTACGGTGGGAATAAGGGAGGAGATTTGGGGGAGGAGGGACACAAATGGTTCCTGGAACCAAACCTCTCATATATCCGGACACTCACACACACACTTATCCGAACATTCACAGGGACACTCACACACACACATCCATAGTCTGTGATAAGGGAGACCATCTGAGGGGACACAGATGGCCTCCTGAAACCACAGATGTAACCGGACACTCCAGTCCGGTTACATCATCCGGACACTCACAGTGACACTCACACTCACACACTGACACACATCCATAGACAAAAACTGTGATAAGGGAGACCATCTGAGGGGACACAGATGGCCTCCTGGACCCACAGGGTCCATATCCATACAGATCAATATTTAAATATACATGTATATTTATAAATATAATTTTTTTATATATTTTATTTATTTATTTAAATAAATAATATTTATTTAAAAATAATAAGTTTTATATATTTAAATATATCATTTTTTTCGTATATTTTATTATATAATAAATTTATTTATTTATATAATTTATATAATTATATAAATATATAAATTATATATATTATATATTATATAACATATTATATATAATATATTATATAATATATAATAATTATATAAATAATTATTATATTACACCCAAGACTAATTGAATTGTCATCGAATTCCCATAAACATTTTAAACTAGTAAAATTACAAATCTTTAAAAGAATTTCATTTGTTATAAAGTAATGAATCATTATATTAAAATTTTATATTTTGTAATAAATCTATAATTGATAAATTTTCACAAAATTATATAAATATATGGATCTTATGGATATTATATAAGATCCAAGATTTGGAACACACACACAAGATTTGGGATCCAAGAGTCAATGCTCGATCCTGCAAGCACAAATAGGTGAGTACACACACACACACACACACACACACACACACACACACACACACACACACACACACAGGCGGGACCAAAAAGCCAGAGCTCAACCCCTGCAAACAGAACCAGGTGAGAATACACACACACACACACACACACACACACACACACACACACACACACACACACACACACACACACACACTTGTTGATAATGGACTGTTTTGTGTTCGTATCCATGTTTACTATTGTCATGACCGACAGACACGTGAAGCTGTATGTGTTTATGTGTACCTGTAATTAAACTGACATGTGTACGGTAATTATCTGTATGTGTCCATTTTAAAGGTACATATTTTTGAATGTTTATTTATGTAAATTGATTGACATATGTACGTATGCCCGCGTTTAGTGTTACTGTAATTTATATGGTTAACATGTATACGTTTGAATGACATAGTTTCCCATTATTGTCACATTTTTTGTCACTGTTTCGCTGTTCACTCTCACTCTCTGACCCCCGTCGACTAATTGTGCTCACGTGTGTTTGTTCAAGGTACGGTAACCATTGGCTTTTTACCCAATAATTTGCAACTATTTGCAAACAAACATTTCTAAAGAACATCTATGTTTCTGATAAATATTCTTTTTCCTAACATACAAGTCAATCACACAGTACCTAACCTCAGTCAGAAACACTTTTCTTACTATCTCTCACAACGTCTTTTGCATATATATCCTATCTTAATTAATTTATAATTTAAATTCATAACTGGCAACCCTCTTCCAGCGCCTTCAAGGCCACCAAACATCATTCCTTTCCATTAACCTCTCCCAAATTATCTTTTGCACCAATACACACACTAGGGGGCTTTATAGCTGAGTGGACAGCGCTCTCGACTCGTAATCCTAGGGTCAAAGTTCGATCCCCCGGTGATGGCGTAAACGAAAATCAGCAGAGTTTAATTCATTCTGATGCTCCTCTTACCAAGCAGTACATAGGTACTTGTGCATTAGACACCTGTTACGGGCTGCTTTCTTGGTGTGTGTATGTGGATTTTTTTTTATTAGCTAGTAAAAATTGATTGATTCACAGTTGAGAGGCGAGCTGAAAGAGCAGAGCTCAACCCTCGCAAGAACAACTAGGTGAACACAACTAGATAAATACTAACTAACCACGATCTCGTATAATCTACTACACACGCTACCACCTCCCCCCACTCCCTAAATCACTCTACATAAGTCGTTAAAAATATAAAACAAATCAATTAATACACCAAAAATACTAACTATAAATAAAGGAACCAAATTTTAAACATACAGCGACTCGAGCGTGGTCTAGTCGGAGGAGAACGTGTTCTCATCTGGATAGATTGCGATCGAGCCTGTCGGAACGGTTGTGTAATTGCAGGGCACAAATATTTGTGTGTCCCCTCCTGTAGCTGCCTCTGTTTCGACAGGTTCCCTGGATAGCTGGAATTGGCCTGGCCCTAGGAAAGTGGGGAAGGGGTGAAATCCGTTGGGCCCACGGATGGATACCTTGGATCCATAGACCTAGGGTAGGTCTAATCACCTGGGATTCGAACCCACGGTGGGAATAAGGGAGGAGATTTGGGGGAGGAGGGACACAAATGGTTCCTGGAACCAAACCTCACATATATCCGGACACTCACACACACACACACACACACCCTTATCCGAACATTCACAGTGACACTCACACACACACTTCCATAGACTGTGATAAGGGAGACCATCTGAGGGGACACAGATGGCCTCCTGATACCACAGATGTAACCGGACAATCCGGTCCGGTTACATCATCCGGACACTCACAGTGACACTCACACTCACACACTGACACACATCCATAGACACAAACTGTGATTAGGGAGACCATCTGAGGGGACACAGATTGGCCTCCTGAAACCATAATCATCCGGACACTCACAGGGACCCCCACACTCACCCGGACACTCACACTAACACACTGACACACATCCATAGACAAAAACTGTGATAAGGGAAACCATCTGAGGGGACACAGATGGCCTCCTGGACCCACAGGGTCCATCCATACAGATCAATATTTAAATATACATATATATTTATAAATATAATTTTTTATATATTTTATTTATTTATTTAAATAAATATTAGTTATTTAAAAAAAATAAATTTTATATATTTAAATATATCATTTTTTTGTATATTTTATTATATAATAAATTTATTTATTTATATAATTTATATAATTATATAAATATATGGATCTTATGGATCTTATATAAGATCCAAGATTTGGACCACACACACAAGATTTGGGATCCAAGAGTCAATGCTCGATCCTGCAAGCACAAATAGGTGAGTACACACACACACACACACAGGCGGGACCAAAAAGCCAGAGCTCAACCCCTGCAAACAGAACCAGGTGAGAATACACACACACACACACACACACAAACACACACACACACACACACACACACACAAACACTAGTTGATAATGGACTGTTTTGTGTTCGTATCCATGTTTACTATTGTCATGACCGACAGACACGTGAAGCTGTAAGTGTTTATGTGTACCTGTAATTAAACTGACATGTGTACGGTAATTATCTGTATGTGTCCATTTTAAAGGTACATATTTTTGAATGTTTATTTATGTAAATTGATTGACATATGTACGTATGCCCGCGTTTAGTGTTACTGTAATTTATATGGTTAACATGTATACGTTTGAATGACATAGTTTCCCATTATTGTCACATTTTTTGTCACTGTTTCGCTGTTCACTCTCACTCTCTGACCCCCGTCGACTAATTGTGCTCACGTGTGTTTGTTCAAGGTACGGTAACCATTGGCTTTTTACCCAATAATTTGCAACTATTTGCAAACAAACATTTCTAAAGAACATCTATGTTTCTGATAAATATTCTTTTTCCTAACATACAAGTCAATCACACAGTACCTAACCTCAGTCAGAAACACTTTTCTTACTATCTCTCACAACGTCTTTTGCATATATATCCTATCTTAATCAATTTATAATTTAAAGTCATAACTGGCAACCCTCTTCCAGCGCCTTCAAGGCCACCAAACATCATTCCTTTCCATTAACCTCTCCCAAATTATCTTTTGCACCAATACACACACTAGGGGGCTTTATAGCTGAGTGGACAGCGCTCTCGACTCGTAATCCTAGGGTCAAAGTTCGATCCCCCGGTGATGGCGTAAACGAAAATCAGCAGAGTTTAATTCATTCTGATGCTCCTCTTACCAAGCAGTACATAGGTACTTGTGCATTAGACACCTGTTACGGGCTGCTTTCTTGGTGTGTGTATGTGGATTTTTTTTTATTAGCTAGTAAAAATTGATTGATTCACAGTTGAGAGGCGGGCCGAAAGAACAGAGCTCAACCCTCGCAAGAACAACTAGGTGAACACAACTAGATAAATACTAACTAACCACGATCTCGTATAATCTACTACACACGCTACCACCTCCCCCCACTCCCTAAATCACTCTACATAAGTCATTAAAAATATAAAACAAATCAATTAATACACGAAAAATACTAACTATAAATAAAGGAACCAAATTTTAAACATACAGCGACTCCAGCGTGGTCTAGTCGGAGGAGAACGTGTTCTCATCTGGATAGATTGCGATCGAGCATGTCGGAACGGTTGTGTAACTGCAGGGCACAAATATTTGTGTGTCCCCTTCTGTAGCGGCCTCTGTTTCGACAAGTTCCCTAGATAGCTGGAATTGGCCTGACCCTAGGAAAGTGGGGAAGGGGTGAAATCCGTTGGGCCCACGGATGGATACCTTGGATCCATAGACCTAGGGTAGGTCTAATCACCTGGGATTCGAACCTACGGTGGGAATAAGGGAGGAGATTTGGGGGAGGAGGGACACAAATGGTTCCTGGAACCAAACCTCTCATATATCCGGACACTCACACACACACTTATCCGAACATTCACAGGGACACTCACACACACACATCCATAGTCTGTGATAAGGGAGACCATCTGAGGGGACACAGATGGCCTCCTGAAACCACAGATGTAACCGGACACTCCAGTCCGGTTACATCATCCGGACACTCACAGTGACACTCACACTCACACACTGACACACATCCATAGACAAAAACTGTGATAAGGGAGACCATCTGAGGGGACACAGATGGCCTCCTGGACCCACAGGGTCCATATCCATACAGATCAATATTTAAATATACATGTATATTTATAAATATAATTTTTTTATATATTTTATTTATTTATTTAAATAAATAATATTTATTTAAAAATAATAAGTTTTATATATTTAAATATATCATTTTTTCGTATATTTTATTATATAATAAATTTATTTATTTATATAATTTATATAATTATATAAATATATAAATTATATATATTATATATTATATAACATATTATATATAATATATTATATAATATATAATAATTATATAAATAATTATTATATTACACCCAAGACTAATTGAATTGTCATCGAATTCCCATAAACATTTTAAACTAGTAAAATTACAAATCTTTAAAAGAATTTCATTTGTTATAAAGTAATGAATCATTATATTAAAATTTTATATTTTGTAATAAATCTATAATTGATAAATTTTCACAAAATTATATAAATATATGGATCTTATGGATCTTATATAAGATCCAAGATTTGGACCACACACACAAGATTTGGGATCCAAGAGTCAATGCTCGATCCTGCAAGCACAAATAGGTGAGTACACACATACACACACACACACACACACACACACACACACACACACACACACACACACACACACAGGCGGGACCAAAAAGCCAGAGCTCAACCCCTGCAAACAGAACCAGGTGAGAATAAACACACACACACACACACACACACACACACACACACACACACAAAGGTTAGCATACCGAAAGGGAAACTATGAGGGGATAAGAAAATTCCTAACAGATATAGCATGGGAAACAGAGCTCAGGGGAAAGACGGCCCAAGATATGATGGATTACATCACGCAGAAGTGCAAGGACGCAGCAAACAAGTTTGTCCCAGTCCAAAAGGAAAACAGAGAAATGAAGATGAGAAACCCATGGTTTAATCAAAGATGTAGGCTAGCTAAGCAGCAAAGTAAAAGGGCATGGAGAAACTATAGGAATAACAGGACACTGGAGAGCAGAGAAAGATACCAGAATGCCAGGAATGAATATGTCAGGATGAGAAGAGAGGCAGAAAGACAATACGAAAATGACATCGCAAGCAAGGCAAAGACTCAGCCTAAATTATTGCATAGCCACATTAGGAGAAAAACAACAGTAAAGGAACAGGTTATGAGATTAAGGATAGGGGCGGAAGGATTCACTACAAATGACAAGGAAGTGTGTGAGGAATTGAATAAGAAATTCCAGGAGGTCTTCACCTTAGAACAAGGAGAAATTCCAGAGGTAAGTGAGGGAATAGCTAACCAGGAACCACTGGAAGAGTTTGAGATTACCAGTGGGGAAGTAAGGAAGTGTTTACTAGAGTTGGACGTGACGAAGGCTATAGGCCCAGATGGAATCTCCCCTTGGGTTCTAAAGGAAGGAGCAAGAGAACTGAGCCTACCACTCTCCATAGTGTATAACAAATCACTGGCAACAGGGGAACTGCCAGATACTTGGAAAGCAGCTAACGTAGTCCCGATATACAAGAAAGGGGATAGACAGGAGGCACTGAACTACAGGCCAGTATCCCTAACCTGCATACCATGCAAGCTGATGGAGAAGATTGTGCGAAAAAAACTAGTGGAGCATCTGGAGCGAAGGAACTTTGTAACACAGCATCAACATGGGTTCAGGGATGGCAGGTCCTGCCTCACAGGGTTACTTGAATTCTACGACCAGGCAACAAAAATAAGGCAAGAAAGAGAAGGGTGGGCAGACTGCATATTTTTGGATTGTCAGAAAGCCTTTGATACAGTGCCACACAAGAGGCTAGTGCGAAAGTTGGAGATGCAGGCTGGAGTGAGAGGGAAGGTACTCCGGTGGATAGAGGAATACCTAAGCAACAGGAGACAACGAGTCTGTGTGAGGGGTGAGGTCTCAGATTGGCGAGACGTCACAAGTGGAGTCCCGCAGGGGTCAGTCCTTGGACCTATACTGTTTCTGGTATATGTAAATGATCTCCCAGAGGGTATAGATTCGTTCCTCTCAATGTTTGCCGACGATGCAAAAATTATGAGGAGGATTGAAACAGAGGATGATAGTAGGAGGCTACAAGATGACCTGGATAGACTGAGTGAATGGTCCAACAAATGGCTGTTGAAGTTCAACCCGAGTAAATGCAAAGTAATGAAACTAGGCAGTGGAAACAGGAGGCCAGGCACAGGATACAGAATAGGAGATGAAGTACTTAATGAAACAGACAGAGAGAAAGATCTAGGAGTTGATATCACACCAAACCTGTCTCCTGAAGCCCACATAAAGAGAATAACGTCTGCGGCATATGCGAGGCTGGCTAACATCAGAACGGCGTTCAGGAACCTGTGTAAGGAATCATTCAGAATCTTGTACACCACATATGTAAGACCAATCCTGGAGTATGCGGCCCCAGCATGGAGCCCGTACCTTGTCAAGCACAAGACGAAGCTGGAAAAAGTCCAAAGGTATGCTACTAGACTAGTCCCAGAACTAAGAGGCATGAGTTATGAGGAAAGGCTGCGGGAAATGCACCTCACGACACTGGAAGACAGAAGAGTAAGGGGGGACATGATCACAACCTACAAAATCCTCAGGGGAATCGACCGGGTAAACAAGGACGAACTTTTCAACACTGGTGGGACGCGAACAAGGGGACACAGGTGGAAGCTGAGTACCCAAATGAGCCACAGAGACGTTAGAAAGAACTTTTTCAGTGTCAGAGTAGTTAGCAAATGGAATGCATTAGGAAGTGATGTGGTGGAGGCTGGCTCCATTCACAGTTTCAAATGTAGATATGATAGAGCCCAATAGGCTCAGGAATCTGTACACCAGTTGATTGACGGTTGAGAGGCGGGACCAAAGAGCCAGAGCTCAACCCCCGCAAGCACAATTAGGTGAGTACAATTAGGTGAGTACACACACACACACACACACACACACACACACACACACACACACACACACACACACACACACACACACTTGTTGATAATGGACTGTTTTGTGTTCGTATCCATGTTTACTATTGTCATGACCGACAGACACGTGAAGCTGTATGTGTTTATGTGTACCTGTAATTAAACTGACATGTGTACGGTAATTATCTGTATGTGTCCATTTTAAAGGTACATATTTTTGAATGTTTATTTATGTAAATTGATTGACATATGTACGTATGCCCGCGTTTAGTGTTACTGTAATTTATATGGTTAACATGTATACGTTTGAATGACATAGTTTCCCATTATTGTCACATTTTTTGTTACTGTTTCGCTGTTCACTCTCACTCTCTGACCCCCGTCGACTAATTGTGCTCACGTGTGTTTGTTCAAGGTACGGTAACAATTGGCTTTTTACCCAATAATTTGCAACTATTTGCAAACAAACATTTCTAAAGAACATCTATGTTTCTGATAAATATTCTTTTTCCTAACATACAAGTCAATCACACAGTACCTAACCTCAGTCAGAAACACTTTTCTTACTATCTCTCACAACTTCTTTTGCATATATATCCTATCTTAATCAATTTATAATTTAAATTCATAACTGGCAACCCTTTTCCAGCGCCTTCAAGGCCACCAAACATCATTCCTTTCCATTAACCTCTCCCAAATTATCTTTTGCACCAATACACACACTTGGGGGCTTTATAGCTGAGTGGACAGCGCTCTCGACTCGTAATCCTAGGGTCAAAGTTCGATCCCCCGGTGATGGCGTAAACGAAAATCAGCAGAGTTTCATTCATTCTGATGCTCCTCTTACCGAGCAGTACATAGGTACTTGGGCATTAGACACCTGTTACGGGCTGCTTGCTTGGTGTGTGTGTATGTGGATTTTTTTTATTAGCTAGTAAAAATTGATTGATTCACAGTTGAGAGGCGGGCCGAAAGAGCAGAGCTCAACCCTCGCAAGAATAACTAGGTGAACACAACTAGATAACTACTAACTAACCACGATCTCGTATAGTCTACTACACACGCTACCACCTCCCTCCACTCTCTAAATCACTCTACATAAGTCATTAAAAATATAAAACAAATCAATTAATACACCAAAAATACTAACTATAAATAAAGGAACCAAATTTTAAACATACAGCGACTCCAGCGTGGTCTAGTCGGAGGAGAACGTGTTCTCATCTGGATAGATTGCGATCGAGCCTGTCGGAACGGATGTGTAACTGCAGGGCACAAATATTTGTGTGTCCCCTCCTGTAGCTGCCTCTGTTTCGACAGGTTCCCTGGATAGCTGTAATTGGCCTGGCCCTAGGAAAGTGGGGAAGGGGTGAAATCCGTTGGGCCCACGGATGGATACCTTGGATCCATAGACCTAGGGTAGGTCTAATCACCTGGGATTCGAACCCACGGTGGGAATAAGGGAGGAGATTTGGGGGAGGAGGGACACAAATGGTTCCTGGAACCAAACCTCACATATATCCGGACACTCACACACACACACACACACACACCCTTATCCGAACATTCACAGGGACACTCACACACACACATCCATAGACTGTGATAAGGGAGACTATCTGAGGGGACACAGATGGCCTCCTGAAACCACAGATGTAACCGGACACTCCGGTCCGGTTACATCATCCGGACACTCACAGTGACACTCACACTCACACACTGACACACATCCATAGACACAAACTGTGATTAGGGAGACCATCTGAGGGGACACAGATGGCCTCCTGAAACCATAATCATCCGGACACTCACAGGGACCCCCACACTCACCCGGACACTCACACTAACACACTGACACACATCCATAGACAAAAACTGTGATAAGGGAGACCATCTGAGTGGACACAGATGGCCTCCTGGACCCACAGGGTCCATATCCATACAGATCAATATTTAAATATACATATATATTTATAAATATAATTTTTTTATATATTTTATTTATTTATTTAAATAAATATTATTTATTTAAAAATAATAAATTTTATATATTTAAATATATCATTTTTTTCGTATATTTTATTATATAATAAATTTATTTATTTATATAATTTATATAATTATATAAATATATGGATCTTATGGATCTTATATAAGATCCAAGATTTGGACCACACACACAAGATTTGGGATCCAAGAGTCAATGCTCGATCCTGCAAGCACAAATAGGTGAGTACACACACACACAAACACACACACACACAGGCGGGACCAAAAAGCCAGAGCTCAACCCCTGCAAACAGAACCAGGTGAGAATACACACACACACACACACACACACACACACACACACACACACACACACACACACACACACACACACACACACACTAGTTGATAATGGACTGTTTTGTGTTCGTATCCATGTGTACTATTGTCATGACCGACAGACACGTGAAACTGTATGTGTTTATGTGTACCTGTAATTAAACTGACATGTGTACGGTAATTATCTGTATGTGTCCATTTTAAAGGTACATATTTTTTAATGTTTATTTATGTAAATTGATTGACATATGTACGTATGCCCGCGTTTAGTGTTACTGTAATTTATATGGTTAACATGTATACGTTTGAATGACATAGTTTCCCATTATTGTCACATTTTTTGTTACTGTTTCGCTGTTCACTCTCACTCTCTGACCCCCGTCGACTAATTGTGCTCACGTGTGTTTGTTCAAGGTACGGTAAGCATTGGCTTTTTACCCAATAATTTGCAACTATTTGCAAACAAACATTTCTAAAGAACATCTATGTTTCTGATAAATATTCTTTTTCCTAACATACAAGTCAATCACACAGTACCTAACCTCAGTCAGAAACACTTTCTTACTATCTCTCACAACGTCTTTTGCATATATATCCTATCTTAATCAATTTATAATTTAAATTCATAATTGGCAACTCTCTTCCAGCGCCTTCAAGGCCACCAAACATCATTCCTTTCCATTAACCTCTCCCAAATTATCTTTTGCACCAATACACACACTAGGGGGCTTTATAGCTGAGTGGACAGCGCTCTCGACTCGTAATCCTAGGGTCAAAGTTCGATCCCCCGGTGATGGCATAAACGAAAATCAGCAGAGTTTCATTCATTCTGATGCTCCTCTTACCGAGCAGTACATAGGTACTTGGGCATTAGACACCTGTTACGAGCTGCTTTCTTGGTGTGTGTATGTGGATTTTTTTTTATTAGCTAGTAAAAATTGATTGATTCACAGTTGAGAGGCGGGCCGAAAGAGCAGAGCTCAACCCTCGCAAGAACAACTAGGTGAACACAACTAGATAAATACTAACTAACCACGATCTCGTATAATCTACTACACACGCTACCACCTCCCCCCACTCCCTAAATCACTCTACATAAGTCATTAAAAATATAAAACAAATCAATTAATACACCAAAAATACTAACTATAAATAAAGGAACCAAATTTTAAACATACAGCGACTCCAGCGTGGTCTAGTCGGAGGAGAACGTGTTCACATCTGGATAGATTGCGATCGAGCCTGTCGGAACGGTTGTGTAACTGTAGGGCACAAATATTTGTGTCCCCTCCTGTAGCTGCCTCTGTTTCGACAGGTTCCCTGGATAGCTGGAATTGGCCTGGCCCTTGGAAAGTGGGGAAGGGGTGAAAACCGTTGGGCCCATGGATGGATACCTTGGATCCATAGACCTAGGGTAGGTCTAATCACCTGGGATTCGAACCCACGGTGGGAATAAGGGAGGAGATTTGGGGGAGGAGGGACACAAATGGTTCCTGGAACCAAACCTCACATATATCCGGACACTCACACACACACACACACACACACACCCTTATCCGAACATTCACAGGGACACTCACACACACACATCCATAGACTGTGATAAGGGAGACCATCTGAGGGGACACAGATGGCCTCCTGAAACCACAGATGTAACCGGACACTCCGGTCCGGTTACATCATCCGGACACTCACAGTGACACTCACACACTGACACACATCCATAGACACAAACTGCGATAAGGAAGACCATCTGAGGGGACACAGATGGCCTCCTGAAACCATAATCATCCGGACACTCACAGGGACCCCCACACTCACCCGGACACTCACACTAACACACTGACACACATCCATAGACAAAAACTGTGATAAGGGAGACCATCTGAGGGGACACAGATGGCCTCCTGGACCCACAGGGTCCATATCCATACAGATCAATATTTAAATATACATGTATATTTATAAATATAATTTTTGTATATATTTTATTTATTTATTTAAATAAATATTATTTATTTAAAAATAATAGATTTTATATATTTAAATATATCATTTTTTTCGTATATTTTATTATATAATAAATTTATTTATTTATATAATTTATATAATTATATAAATATATGGATCTTATGGATCTTATATAAGATCCAAGATTTGGACCACACACACAAGATTTGGGATCCAAGAGTCAATGCTCGATCCTGCAAGCACAAATAGGTGAGTACACACACACACACACACACACACACACACAGGCGGGACCAAAAAGCCAGAGCTCAACCCCTGCAAACAGAACCAGGTGAGAATACACACACACACACACACACACACACACACACACACACACACACACACTTGTTGATAATGGACTGTTTTGTGTTCGTATCCATGTGTACTATTGTCATGACCGACAGACACGTGAAGCTGTATGTGTTTATGTGTACCTGTAATTAAACTGACATGTGTACGGTAATTATCTGTACGTGTCCATTTTAAAGGTACATATTTTTGAATGTTTATTTATGTAAATTGATTGACATATGTACGTATGCCCGCGTTTAGTGTTACTGTAATTTATATGGTTAACATGTATACGTTTGAATGACATAGTTTCCCATTATTGTCACATTTTTTGTTACTGTTTCGCTGTTCACTCTCACTCTCTGACCCCCGTCGACTAATTGTGCTCACGTGTGTTTGTTCAAGGTACGGTAACCATTGGCTTTTTACCCAATAATTTGCAACTATTTGCAAACAAACATTTCTAAAGAACATCTAAGTTTCTGATAAATATTCTTTTTCCTAACATACAAGTCAATCACACAGTACCTAACCTCAGTCAGAAACACTTTTCTTACTATCTCTCACAACGTCTTTGGCATATATATCCTATCTTAATCAATTTATAATTTAAATTCATAACTGGCAACCCTCTTCCAGCTCCTTCAAGGCCACCAAACATCATTCCTTTCCATTAACCTCTCCCAAATTATCTTTTGCACCAATACACACACTAGGGGGCTTTATAGCTGAGTGGACAGCGCTCTCGACTCGTAATCCTAGGGTCAAAGTTCGATCCCCCGGTGATGGCGAAAACGAAAATCAGCAGAGTTTCATTCATTCTGATGCTCCTCTTACCGAGCAGTACATAGGTACTTGGGCATTAGACACCTGTTACGGGCTGCTTTCTTGGTGTGTGTGTATGTGGATTTTTTTTAATTACCTAGTAAAAATTGATTGATTCACAGTTGAGAGGCGGGCCGAAAGAGCAGAGCTCAACCCTCGCAAGAACAACTAGGTGAACACAACTAGATAACTACTAACTAACCACGATCTCGTATAGTCTACTACACACGCTACCACCTCCCTCCACTCTCTAAATCACTCTACATAAGTCATTAAAAATATAAAACAAATCAATTAATACACCAAAAATACTAACTATAAATAAAGGAACCAAATTTTAAACATACAGCGACTCCAGCGTGGTCTAGTCGGAGGAGAACGTGTTCTCATCTGGATAGATTGCGATCGAGCCTGTCGGAACGGTTGTGTAACTGCAGGGCACAAATATTTGTGTGTCCCCTCCTGTAGCTGCCTCTGTTTCGACAGGTTCCCTGGATAGCTGGAATTGGCCTGGCCCTAGGAAAGTGGGGAAGGGGTAAAATCCGTTGGGCCCACGGATGGATACCTTGGATCCATAGACCTAGGGTAGGTCTAATCACCTGGGATTCGAACCCATGGTGGGAATAAGGGAGGAGATTTGGGGGAGGAGGGACACAAATGGTTCCTGGAACCAAACCTCACATATATCCTGACACTCACACACACACACACACACACACACACACCCTTATCCGAACATTCACAGGGACACTCACACACACACATCCATAGACTGTGATAAGGGAGACCATCTGAGGGGACACAGATGGCCTCCTGAAACCACAGATGTAACCGGACACTCCGGTCCGGTTACATCATCCGGACACTCACAGTGACACACACTCACACACTGACACACATCCATAGACACAAACTGTGATTAGGGAGACCATCTGAGGGGACACAGATGGCCTCCTGAAACCATAATCATCCGGACACTCACAGGGACCCCCACACTCACCCGGACACTCACACTAACACACATCCATAGACAAAAACTGTGATAAGGGAGACCATCTGAGTGGACACAGATGGCCTCCTGGACCCACAGGGTACATATCCATACAGATCAATATTTAAATATACATATATATTTATAAATATAATTTTTTTTTATATTTTATTTATTTATTTAAATAAATATTATTTATTTAAAAATAATAAATTTTATATATTTAAATATATCATTTTTTCGTATATTTTATTATATAATAAATTTATTTATTTATATAATTTATATAATTATATAAATATATGGATCTTATGGATCTTATATAAGATCCAAGATTTGGACCACACACACAAGATTTGGGATCCAAGAGTCAATGCTCGATCCTGCAAGCACAAATAGGTGAGCACACACACACACACACACACACACACACACACAGGCGGGACCAAAAAGCCAGAGCTCAACCCCTGCAAACAGAACCAGGTGAGAATACACACACACACACACACACACACACACACACACACACACACACACACACACACACACACACACACACTTGTTGATAATGGACTGTTTTGTGTTCGTATCCATGTGTACTATTGTCATGACCGACAGACACGTGAAGCTGTATGTGTTTATGTGTACCTGTAATTAAACTGACATGTGTACGGTAATTATCTGTATGTGTCCATTTTAAACGTACATATTTTTGAATGTTTATTTATGTAAATTGATTGACATATGTACGTATGCCCGCGTTTAGTGTTACTGTAATTTATATGGTTAACATGTATACGTTTGAATGACATAGTTTCCCATTATTGTCACATTTTTTGTTACTGTTTCGCTGTTCACTCTCACTCTCTGACCCCCGTCGACTAATTGTGCTCACGTGTGTTTGTTCAAGGTACGGTAACCATTGGCTTTTTACCCAATAATTTGCAACTATTTGCAAACAAACATTTCTAAAGAACATCTATGTTTCTGATAAATATTCTTTTTCCTAACATACAAGTCAATCACACAGTACCTAACCTCAGTCAGAAACACTTTTCTTACTATCTCTCACAACGTCTTTGGCATATATATCCTATCTTAATCAATTTATAATTTAAATTCATAACTGGCAACCCTCTTCCAGCGCCTTCAAGGCCACCAAACATCATTCCTTTCCATTAACCTCTCCCAAATTATCTTTTGCACCAATACACACACTAGGGGGCTTTATAGCTGAGTGGACAGCGCTCTCGACTCGTAATCCTAGGGTCAAAGTTCGATCCCCCGGTGATGGCGTAAACGAAAATCAGCAGAGTTTCATTCATTCTGATGCTCCTCTTACCGAGCAGTACATAGGTACTTGGGCATTAGACACCTGTTACGGGCTGCTTTCTTGGTGTGTGTGTATGTGGATTTTTTTTATTAGCTAGTAAAAATTGATTGATTCACAGTTGAGAGGCGGGCCGAAAGAGCAGAGCTCAACCCTCGCAAGAACAACTAGGTGAACACAACTAGATAACTACTAACTAACCACGATCTCGTATAGTCTACTACACACGCTACCACCTCCCTCCACTCTCTAAATCACTCTACATAAGTCATTAAAAATATAAAACAAATCAATTAATACACCAAAAATACTAACTATAAATAAAGGAACCAAATTTTAAACATACAGCGACTCCAGCGTGGTCTAGTCGGAGGAGAACGTGTTCTCATCTGGATAGATTGCGATCGAGCCTGTCGGAACGGTTGTGTAACTGCAGGGCACAAATATTTGTGTGTCCCCTCCTGTAGCTGCCTCTGTTTCGACAGGTTCCCTGGATAGCTGGAATTGGCCTGGCCCTAGGAAAGTGGGGAAGGGGTAAAATCCGTTGGGCCCACGGATGGATACCTTGGATCCATAGACCTAGGGTAGGTCTAATCACCTGGGATTCGAACCCACGGTGGGAATAAGGGAGGAGATTTGGGGGAGGAGGGACACAAATGGTTCCTGGAACCAAACCTCACATATATCCGGACACTCACACACACACACACACACACACCCTTATCCGAACATTCACAGGGACACTCACACACACACATCCATAGACTGTGATAAGGGAGACCATCTGAGGGGACACAGATGGCCTCCTGAAACCACAGATGTAACCGGACACTCCGGTCCGGTTACATCATCCGGACACTCACAGTGACACTCACACTCACACACTGACACACATCCATAGACACAAACTGTGATTAGGGAGACCATCTGAGGGGACACAGATGGCCTCCTGAAACCATAATCATCCGGACACTCACAGGGACCCCCAAACTCACCCGGACACTCACACTAACACACTGACACACATCCATAGACAAAAACTGTGATAAGGGAGACCATCTGAGGGGACACAGATGGTCTCCTGGACCCACAGGGTCCATATCCATACAGATCAATATTTAAATATACATATATATTTATAAATATAATTTTTTTATATATTTTATTTATTTATTTAAAAATAATAAATTTTATATATTTAAATATATCATTTTTTTCGTATATTTTATTATATAATAAATTTATTTATTTGTATAATTTATATAATTATATAAATATATGGATCTTATGGATCTTATATAAGATCCAAGATTTGGACCACACACACAAGATTTGGGATCCAAGAGTCAATGCTCGATCCTGCAAGCACAAATAGGTGAGTACACACACAAACACTCACACACACAGGCGGGACCAAAAAGCCAGAGCTCAACCCCTGCAAACAGAACCAGGTGAGAATACACACACACACACACACACACACACACACACACACAAGGAAAGGGAGGTAAACCAGGCGGCCTTGGAGGAGTTCGAAATTACGAGAGAGGAGGTCAAGAGACACCTGCTGGATCTGGATGTTAGAAAGGCGGTTGGTCCAGATGGGATCTCACCATGGGTACTGAAAGAGTGTGCAGAGGCACTTTGCTTGCCACTCTCCATAGTGTATAGTAAGTCACTAGAGACGGGAGACCTACCAGAAATATGGAAGACGGCGAATGTGGTCCCAATATACAAAAAGGGCGACAGACAAGAGGCACTGAACTACAGGCCAGTGTCCTTGACTTGTATACCATGCAAGGTGATGGAGAAGATCGTGAGAAAAAACCTGGTAACACATCTGGAGAGAAGGGACTTCGTGACAAATCGCCAACATGGATTCAGGGAGGGTAAATCTTGCCTTACAGGCTTGATAGAATTCTACGATCAGGTGACACAGATTAAGCAAGAAAGAGAGGGCTGGGCGGACTGCATTTTCTTGGATTGTCGGAAAGCCTTTGACACAGTACCGCATAAGAGGCTGGTACATAAGCTGGAGAGACAGGCAGGTGTAGCTGGTAAGGTGCTCCAGTGGATAAGGGAGTATCTAAGCAATAGGAAGCAGAGAGTTACGGTGAGGGGTGAGACCTCCGATTGGCGTGAAGTCACCAGTGGAGTCCCACAGGGCTCTGTACTCGGTCCTATCTTGTTTCTGATATATGTAAATGATCTCCCGGAGGGTATCGATTCATTTCTCTCAATGTTTGCGGACGATGCTAAAATTATGAGAAGGATTAAAACAGAAGAGGACTGTTTGAGGCTTCAAGAAGACCTAGACAAGCTGAAGGAATGGTCGAACAAATGGTTGTTAGAGTTTAACCCAACCAAATGTAATGTAATGAAGATAGGTGTAGGGAGCAGGAGGCCAGATACAAGGTATCATCTGGGAGAGGAAATTCTTCAGGAGTCAGAGAAGGAAAAAGACTTGGGGGTTGATATCACGCCAGACCTGTCTCCTGCAGCACATATCAAGCGGATAACATCAGCGGCATATGCCAGGCTGGCCAACATACGAACGGCATTCAGAAACTTGTGTAAAGAATCATTCAGAACTTTGTATACCACATATGTCAGGCCAATCCTGGAGTATGCAGCCCCAGCATGGAGTCCATATCTAGTCAAGGATAAGACTAAACTGGAAAAGGTTCAAAGGTTTGCCACCAGACTAGTACCCGAGCTGAGAGGTATGAGCTACGAGGAGAGACTACGGGAATTAAACCTCACTTCGCTGGAAGACAGAAGAGTTAGGGGGGACATGATCACCACATTCAAGATTCTGAAGGGGATTGATAGGGTAGATAAAGACAGTCTATTTAACACAAGGGGAACACACACAAGGGGACACAGGTGGAAACTGAGTGCCCAAATGAGCCACAGAGATATTAGAAAGAACTTTTTTAGTGTCAGAGTGGTTGACAAATGGAATGCATTAGGGGGTGATGTGGTGGAGGCTCACTCCATACACAGTTTCAAGTGTAGATATGACAGAGCCCGATAGGCTCAGGAATCTGTACACCTGTTGATTGACGGTTGAGAGGCGGGACCAAAGAGCCAGAGCTCAACCCCCGCAAACACAACTAGGTGAGTACAACTAGGTGAGTACACACACACACACACACTAGTTGATAATGGACTGTTTTGTGTTCGTATCCATGTGTACTATTGTCATGACCGACAGACACGTGAAACTGTATGTGTTTATGTGTACCTGTAATTAAACTGACATGTGTACGGTAATTATCTGTATGTATCCATTTTAAAGGTACATATTTTTTAATGTTTATTTATGTAAATTGATTGACATATGTACGTATGCCCGCGTTTAGTGTTACTGTAATTTATTTGGTTAACATGTATACGTTTGAATGACATAGTTTCCCATTATTGTCACATTTTTTGTTACTGTTTCGCTGTTCACTCTCACTCTCTGACCCCCGTCGACTAATTGTGCTCACGTGTGTTTGTTCAAGGTACGGTAAGCATTGGCTTTTTACCCAATAATTTGCAACTATTTGCAAACAAACATTTCTAAAGAACATCTATGTTTCTGATAAATATTCTTTTTCCTAACATACAAGTCAATCACACAGTACCTAACCTCAGTCAGAAACACTTTTCTTACTATCTCTCACAACGTCTTTTGCATATATATCCTATCTTAATTAATTTATAATTTAAATTCATAACTGGCAACCCTCTTCCAGCGCCTTCAAGGCCACCAAACATCATTCCTTTCCATTAACCTCTCCCAAATTATCTTTTGCACCAATACACACACTAGGGGGCTTTATAGCTGAGTGGACAGCGCTCTCGACTCGTAATCCTAGGGTCAAAGTTCGATCCCCCGGTGATGGCGTAAACGAAAATCAGCAGAGTTTCATTCATTCTGATGCTCCTCTTACCGAGCAGTACATAGGTACTTGGGCATTAGACACCTGTTACGGGCTGCTTTCTTGGTGTGTGTGTATGTGGATTTTTTTTATTAGCTAGTAAAAATTGATTGATTCACAGTTGAGAGGCGGGCCGAAAGAGCAGAGCTCAACCCTCGCAAGAACAACTAGGTGAACACAACTAGATAACTACTAACTAACCACGATCTCGTATAGTCTACTACACACGCTACCACCTCCCTCCACTCTCTAAATCACTCTACATAAGTCATTAAAAATATAAAACAAATCAATTAATACACCAAAAATACTAACTATAAATAAAGGAACCAAATTTTAAACATACAGCGACTCCAGCGTGGTCTAGTCGGAGGAGAACGTGTTCTCATCTGGATAGATTGCGATCGAGCCTGTCGGAACGGTTGTGCAGGGCACAAATATTTGTGTGTCCCCTCCTGTAGCTGCCTCTGTTTCGACAGGTTCCCTGGATACCTGGAATTGGCCTGGCCCTAGGAAAGTGGGGAAGGGGTAAAATCCGTTGGGCCCACGGATGGATACCTTGGATCCATAGACCTAGGGTAGGTCTAATCACCTGGGATTCGAACCCACGGTGGGAATAAGGGAGGAGATTTGGGGGAGGAGGGACACAAATGGTTCCTGGAACCAAACCTCACATATATCCGGACACTCACACACACACACACCCTTATCCGAACATTCACAGGGACACTCACACACACACATCCATAGACTGTGATAAGGGAGACCATCTGAGGGGACACAGATGGCCTCCTGAAACCACAGATGTAACCGGACACTCCGGTCCGGTTACATCATCCGGACACTCACAGTGACACTCACACTCACACACTGACACACATCCATAGACACAAACTGTGATTAGGGAGACCATCTGAGGGGACACAGATGGCCTCCTGAAACCATAATCATCCGGACACTCACAGGGACCCCCACACTCACCCGGACACTCACACTAACACACATCCATAGACAAAAACTGTGATAAGGGAGACCATCTGAGTGGACACAGATGGCCTCCTGGACCCACAGGGTACATATCCATACAGATCAATATTTAAATATACATATATATTTATAAATATAATTTTTTTTTATATTTTATTTATTTATTTAAATAAATATTATTTATTTAAAAATAATAAATTTTATATATTTAAATATATCATTTTTTCGTATATTTTATTATATAATAAATTTATTTATTTATATAATTTATATAATTATATAAATATATGGATCTTATGGATCTTATATAAGATCCAAGATTTGGACCACACACACAAGATTTGGGATCCAAGAGTCAATGCTCGATCCTGCAAGCACAAATAGGTGAGCACACACACACACACACACACACACACACACACAGGCGGGACCAAAAAGCCAGAGCTCAACCCCTGCAAACAGAACCAGGTGAGAATACACACACACACACACACACACACACACACACACACACACACACACACACACACACACACACACACTTGTTGATAATGGACTGTTTTGTGTTCGTATCCATGTGTACTATTGTCATGACCGACAGACACGTGAAGCTGTATGTGTTTATGTGTACCTGTAATTAAACTGACATGTGTACGGTAATTATCTGTATGTGTCCATTTTAAACGTACATATTTTTGAATGTTTATTTATGTAAATTGATTGACATATGTACGTATGCCCGCGTTTAGTGTTACTGTAATTTATATGGTTAACATGTATACGTTTGAATGACATAGTTTCCCATTATTGTCACATTTTTTGTTACTGTTTCGCTGTTCACTCTCACTCTCTGACCCCCGTCGACTAATTGTGCTCACGTGTGTTTGTTCAAGGTACGGTAACCATTGGCTTTTTACCCAATAATTTGCAACTATTTGCAAACAAACATTTCTAAAGAACATCTATGTTTCTGATAAATATTCTTTTTCCTAACATACAAGTCAATCACACAGTACCTAACCTCAGTCAGAAACACTTTTCTTACTATCTCTCACAACGTCTTTGGCATATATATCCTATCTTAATCAATTTATAATTTAAATTCATAACTGGCAACCCTCTTCCAGCGCCTTCAAGGCCACCAAACATCATTCCTTTCCATTAACCTTCCCAAATTATCTTTTGCACCAATACACACACTAGGGGGCTTTATAGCTGAGTGGACAGCGCTCTCGACTCGTAATCCTAGGGTCAAAGTTCGATCCCCCGGTGATGGCGTAAACGAAAATCAGCAGAGTTTCATTCATTCTGATGCTCCTCTTACCGAGCAGTACATAGGTACTTGGGCATTAGACACCTGTTACGGGCTGCTTTCTTGGTGTGT
Organism: Procambarus clarkii; assembly: GCF_040958095.1. Taxonomy (NCBI): domain Eukaryota; kingdom Metazoa; phylum Arthropoda; class Malacostraca; order Decapoda; family Cambaridae; genus Procambarus; species Procambarus clarkii. The sequence goes on from NC_091215.1 coordinate 15,179,761, forward strand.
GTGTATGTGGATTTTTTTTATTAGCTAGTAAAAATTGATTGATTCACAGTTGAGAGGCGGGCCGAAAGAGCAGAGCTCAACCCTCGCAAGAACAACTAAGTGAACACAACTAGATAACTACTAACTAACCACGATCTCGTATAGTCTACTACACACGCTACCACCTCCCTCCACTCTCTAAATCACTCTACATAAGTCATTAAAAATATAAAACAAATCAATTAATACACCAAAAATACTAACTATAAATAAAGGAACCAAATTTTAAACATACAGCGACTCCAGCGTGGTCTAGTCGGAGGAGAACGTGTTCTCATCTGGATAGATTGCGATCGAGCCTGTCGGAACGGTTGTGTAACTGCAGGGCACAAATATTTGTGTGTCCCCTCCTGTAGCTGCCTCTGTTTCGACAGGTTCCCTGGATAGCTGGAATTGGCCTGGCCCTAGGAAAGTGGGGAAGGGGTAAAATCCGTTGGGCCCACGGATGGATACCTTGGATCCATAGACCTAGGGTAGGTCTAATCACCTGGGATTCGAACCCACGGTGGGAATAAGGGAGGAGATTTGGGGGAGGAGGGACACAAATGGTTCCTGGAACCAAACCTCACATATATCCGGACACTCACACACACACACACACACACACCCTTATCCGAACATTCACAGGGACACTCACACACACACATCCATAGACTGTGATAAGGGAGACCATCTGAGGGGACACAGATGGCCTCCTGAAACCACAGATGTAACCGGACACTCCGGTCCGGTTACATCATCCGGACACTCACAGTGACACTCACACTCACACACTGACACACATCCATAGACACAAACTGTGATTAGGGAGACCATCTGAGGGGACACAGATGGCCTCCTGAAACCATAATCATCCGGACACTCACAGGGACCCCCAAACTCACCCGGACACTCACACTAACACACTGACACACATCCATAGACAAAAACTGTGATAAGGGAGACCATCTGAGGGGACACAGATGGTCTCCTGGACCCACAGGGTCCATATCCATACAGATCAATATTTAAATATACATATATATTTATAAATATAATTTTTTTATATATTTTATTTATTTATTTAAAAATAATAAATTTTATATATTTAAATATATCATTTTTTTCGTATATTTTATTATATAATAAATTTATTTATTTGTATAATTTATATAATTATATAAATATATGGATCTTATGGATCTTATATAAGATCCAAGATTTGGACCACACACACAAGATTTGGGATCCAAGAGTCAATGCTCGATCCTGCAAGCACAAATAGGTGAGTACACACACAAACACTCACACACACAGGCGGGACCAAAAAGCCAGAGCTCAACCCCTGCAAACAGAACCAGGTGAGAATACACACACACACACACACACACACACACACACACACAAGGAAAGGGAGGTAAACCAGGCGGCCTTGGAGGAGTTCGAAATTACGAGAGAGGAGGTCAAGAGACACCTGCTGGATCTGGATGTTAGAAAGGCGGTTGGTCCAGATGGGATCTCACCATGGGTACTGAAAGAGTGTGCAGAGGCACTTTGCTTGCCACTCTCCATAGTGTATAGTAAGTCACTAGAGACGGGAGACCTACCAGAAATATGGAAGACGGCGAATGTGGTCCCAATATACAAAAAGGGCGACAGACAAGAGGCACTGAACTACAGGCCAGTGTCCTTGACTTGTATACCATGCAAGGTGATGGAGAAGATCGTGAGAAAAAACCTGGTAACACATCTGGAGAGAAGGGACTTCGTGACAAATCGCCAACATGGATTCAGGGAGGGTAAATCTTGCCTTACAGGCTTGATAGAATTCTACGATCAGGTGACACAGATTAAGCAAGAAAGAGAGGGCTGGGCGGACTGCATTTTCTTGGATTGTCGGAAAGCCTTTGACACAGTACCGCATAAGAGGCTGGTACATAAGCTGGAGAGACAGGCAGGTGTAGCTGGTAAGGTGCTCCAGTGGATAAGGGAGTATCTAAGCAATAGGAAGCAGAGAGTTACGGTGAGGGGTGAGACCTCCGATTGGCGTGAAGTCACCAGTGGAGTCCCACAGGGCTCTGTACTCGGTCCTATCTTGTTTCTGATATATGTAAATGATCTCCCGGAGGGTATCGATTCATTTCTCTCAATGTTTGCGGACGATGCTAAAATTATGAGAAGGATTAAAACAGAAGAGGACTGTTTGAGGCTTCAAGAAGACCTAGACAAGCTGAAGGAATGGTCGAACAAATGGTTGTTAGAGTTTAACCCAACCAAATGTAATGTAATGAAGATAGGTGTAGGGAGCAGGAGGCCAGATACAAGGTATCATCTGGGAGAGGAAATTCTTCAGGAGTCAGAGAAGGAAAAAGACTTGGGGGTTGATATCACGCCAGACCTGTCTCCTGCAGCACATATCAAGCGGATAACATCAGCGGCATATGCCAGGCTGGCCAACATACGAACGGCATTCAGAAACTTGTGTAAAGAATCATTCAGAACTTTGTATACCACATATGTCAGGCCAATCCTGGAGTATGCAGCCCCAGCATGGAGTCCATATCTAGTCAAGGATAAGACTAAACTGGAAAAGGTTCAAAGGTTTGCCACCAGACTAGTACCCGAGCTGAGAGGTATGAGCTACGAGGAGAGACTACGGGAATTAAACCTCACTTCGCTGGAAGACAGAAGAGTTAGGGGGGACATGATCACCACATTCAAGATTCTGAAGGGGATTGATAGGGTAGATAAAGACAGTCTATTTAACACAAGGGGAACACACACAAGGGGACACAGGTGGAAACTGAGTGCCCAAATGAGCCACAGAGATATTAGAAAGAACTTTTTTAGTGTCAGAGTGGTTGACAAATGGAATGCATTAGGGGGTGATGTGGTGGAGGCTCACTCCATACACAGTTTCAAGTGTAGATATGACAGAGCCCGATAGGCTCAGGAATCTGTACACCTGTTGATTGACGGTTGAGAGGCGGGACCAAAGAGCCAGAGCTCAACCCCCGCAAACACAACTAGGTGAGTACAACTAGGTGAGTACACACACACACACACACTAGTTGATAATGGACTGTTTTGTGTTCGTATCCATGTGTACTATTGTCATGACCGACAGACACGTGAAACTGTATGTGTTTATGTGTACCTGTAATTAAACTGACATGTGTACGGTAATTATCTGTATGTATCCATTTTAAAGGTACATATTTTTTAATGTTTATTTATGTAAATTGATTGACATATGTACGTATGCCCGCGTTTAGTGTTACTGTAATTTATTTGGTTAACATGTATACGTTTGAATGACATAGTTTCCCATTATTGTCACATTTTTTGTTACTGTTTCGCTGTTCACTCTCACTCTCTGACCCCCGTCGACTAATTGTGCTCACGTGTGTTTGTTCAAGGTACGGTAAGCATTGGCTTTTTACCCAATAATTTGCAACTATTTGCAAACAAACATTTCTAAAGAACATCTATGTTTCTGATAAATATTCTTTTTCCTAACATACAAGTCAATCACACAGTACCTAACCTCAGTCAGAAACACTTTTCTTACTATCTCTCACAACGTCTTTTGCATATATATCCTATCTTAATTAATTTATAATTTAAATTCATAACTGGCAACCTTCTTCCAGCGCCTTCAAGGCCACCAAACATCATTCCTTTCCATTAACCTCTCCCAAATTATCTTTTGCACCAATACACACACTAGGGGGCTTTATAGCTGAGTGGACAGCGCTCTCGACTCGTAATCCTAGGGTCAAAGTTCGATCCCCCGGTGATGGCGTAAACGAAAATCAGCAGAGTTTCATTCATTCTGATGCTCCTCTTACCGAGCAGTACATAGGTACTTGGGCATTAGACACCTGTTACGAGCTGCTTTCTTGGTGTGTGTATGCGGATTTTTTTTTATTAGCTAGTAAAAATTGATTGATTCACAGTTGAGAGGCGGGCCGAAAGAGCAGAGCTCAACCATCGCAAGAACAACTAGGTGAACACAACTAGATAAATACTAACTAACCACGATCTCGTATAATCTACTACACACGCTACCACGTCCCTCCACTCTCTAAATCACTCTACATAAGTCATTAAAAATATAAAACAAATCAATTAATACACCAAAAATACTAACTATAAATAAAGGAACCAAATTTTAAACATACAGCGACTCCAGCGTGGTCTAGTCGGAGGAGAACGTGTTCTCATCTGGATAGATTGCGATCGAGCCTGTCGGAACGGTTGTGTAACTGCAGGGCACAAATATTTGTGTGTCCCCTCCTGTAGCTGCCTCTGTTTCGACAGGTTCCCTGGATAGCTGGAATTGGCCTGGCCCTAGGAAAGTGGGGAACGGGTGAAATCCGTTGGGCCCACGGATGGATATCTTGGATCCATAGACCTAGGGTAGGTCTAATCACCTGGGATTCGAACCCACGGTGGGAATAAGGGAGGAGATTTGGGGGAGGAGGGACACAAATGGTTCCTGGAACCAAACCTCACATATATCCGGACACTCACACACACACACACACACACACCCTTATCCGAACATTCACAGGGACACTCACACACACACATCCATAGACTGTGATAAGGGAGACCATCTGAGGGGACACAGATGGCCTCCTGAAACCACAGATGTAACCGGACACTCCGGTCCGGTTACATCATCCGGACACTCACAGTGACACTCACACTCACACACTGACACACATCCATAGACACAAACTGTGATTAGGGAGACCATCTGAGGGGACACAGATGGCCTCCTGAAACCATAATCATCCGGACACTCACAGGGACCCCCACACTCACCCGGACACTCACACTAACACACATCCATAGACAAAAACTGTGATAAGGGAGACCATCTGAGTGGACACAGATGGCCTCCTGGACCCACAGGGTCCATATCCATACAGATCAATATTTAAATATACATATATATTAATAAATATATTTTTTTTATATATTTTATTTATTTATTTAAAAATAATAAATTTTATATATTTAAATATATCATTATTTTCGTATATTTTATTATATAATAAATTTATTTATTTGTATAATTTATATAATTATATAAATATATGGATCTTATGGATCTTATATAAGATCCAAGATTTGGACCACACACACAAGATTTGGGATCCAAGAGTCAATGCTCGATCCTGCAAGCACAAATAGGTGAGTACACACACAAACACTCACACACACAGGCGGGACCAAAAAGCCAGAGCTCAACCCCTGCAAACAGAACCAGGTGAGAATACACACACACACACACACACACACACACACACACACACACACACACACACACACACAGGGAAAGGGAGGTAAACCAGGCGGCCTTGGAGGAGTTCGAAATTACGAGAGAGGAGGTCAAGAGACACCTGCTGGATCTGGATGTTAGAAAGGCGGTTGGTCCAGATGGGATCTCACCATGGGTACTGAAAGAGTGTGCAGAGGCACTTTGCTTGCCACTCTCCATAGTGTATAGTAAGTCACTAGAGACGGGAGACCTACCAGAAATATGGAAGACGGCGAATGTGGTCCCAATATACAAAAAGGGCGACAGACAAGAGGCACTGAACTACAGGCCAGTGTCCTTGACTTGTATACCATGCAAGGTGATGGAGAAGATCGTGAGAAAAAACCTGGTAACACATCTGGAGAGAAGGGACTTCGTGACAAATCGCCAACATGGATTCAGGGAGGGTAAATCTTGCCTTACAGGCTTGATAGAATTCTACGATCAGGTGACACAGATTAAGCAAGAAAGAGAGGGCTGGGCGGACTGCATTTTCTTGGATTGTCGGAAAGCCTTTGACACAGTACCGCATAAGAGGCTGGTACAAAAGCTGGAGAGACAGGCAGGTGTAGCTGGTAAGGTGCTCCAGTGGATAAGGGAGTATCTAAGCAATAGGAAGCAGAGAGTTACGGTGAGGGGTGAGACCTCCGATTGGCGTGAAGTCACCAGTGGAGTCCCACAGGGCTCTGTACTCGGTCCTATCTTGTTTCTGATATATGTAAATGATCTCCCGGAGGGTATCGATTCATTTCTCTCAATGTTTGCGGACGATGCTAAAATTATGAGAAGGATTAAAACAGAAGAGGACTGTTTGAGGCTTCAAGAAGACCTAGACAAGCTGAAGGAATGGTCGAACAAATGGTTGTTAGAGTTTAACCCAACCAAATGTAATGTAATGAAGATAGGTGTAGGGAGCAGGAGGCCAGATACAAGGTATCATCTGGGAGAGGAAATTCTTCAGGAGTCAGAGAAGGAAAAAGACTTGGGGGTTGATATCACGCCAGACCTGTCTCCTGCAGCACATATCAAGCGGATAACATCAGCGGCATATGCCAGGCTGGCCAACATACGAACGGCATTCAGAAACTTGTGTAAAGACTCATTCAGAACTTTGTATACCACATATGTCAGGCCAATCCTGGAGTATGCAGCCCCAGCATGGAGTCCATATCTAGTCAAGGATAAGACTAAACTGGAAAAGGTTCAAAGGTTTGCCACCAGACTAGTACCCGAGCTGAGAGGTATGAGCAACGAGGAGAGACTACGGGAATTAAACCTCACTTCGCTGGAAGACAGAAGAGTTAGGGGGGACATGATCACCACATTCAAGATTCTGAAGGGGATTGATAGGGTAGATAAAGACAGTCTATTTAACACAAGGGGAACACACACAAGGGGACACAGGTGGAAACTGAGTGCCCAAATGAGCCACAGAGATATTAGAAAGAACTTTTTTAGTGTCAGAGTGGTTGACAAATGGAATGCATTAGGGGGTGATGTGGTGGAGGCTCACTCCATACATAGTTTCAAGTGTAGATATGACAGAGCCCGATAGGCTCAGGAATCTGTACACCTGTTGATTGACGGTTGAGAGGCGGGACCAAAGAGCCAGAGCTCAACCCCCGCAAACACAACTAGGTGAGTACAACTAGGTGAGTACACACACACACACACTAGTTGATAATGGACTGTTTTGTGTTCGTATCCATGTGTACTATTGTCATGACCGACAGACACGTGAAACTGTATGTGTTTATGTGTACCTGTAATTAAACTGACATGTGTACGGTAATTATCTGTATGTATCCATTTTAAAGGTACATATTTTTTAATGTTTATTTATGTAAATTGATTGACATATGTACGTATGCCCGCGTTTAGTGTTACTGTAATTTATTTGGTTAACATGTATACGTTTGAATGACATAGTTTCCCATTATTGTCACATTTTTTGTTACTGTTTCGCTGTTCACTCTCACTCTCTGACCCCCGTCGACTAATTGTGCTCACGTGTGTTTGTTCAAGGTACGGTAAGCATTGGCTTTTTACCCAATAATTTACAACTATTTGCAAACAAACATTTCTAAAGAACATCTATGTTTCTGATAAATATTCTTTTTCCTAACATACAAGTCAATCACACAGTACCTAACCTCAGTCAGAAACACTTTTCTTACTATCTCTCACAACGTCTTTTGCATATATATCCTATCTTAATTAATTTATAATTTAAATTCATAACTGGCAACCTTCTTCCAGCGCCTTCAAGGCAACCAAACATCATTCCTTTCCATTAACCTCTCCCAAATTATCTTTTGCACCAATACACACACTAGGGGGCTTTATAGCTGAGTGGACAGCGCTCTCGACTCGTAATCCTAGGGTCAAAGTTCGATCCCCCGGTGATGGCGTAAACGAAAATCAGCAGAGTTTCATTCATTCTGATGCTCCTCTTACCGAGCAGTACATAGGTACTTGGGCATTAGACACCTGTTACGAGCTGCTTTCTTGGTGTGTGTATGTGGATTTTTTTTTATTACCTAGTAAAAATTGATTGATTCACAGTTGAGAGGCGGGCCGAAAGAGCAAAGCTCAACCCTCGCAAGAACAACTAGGTGAACACAACTAGATAAATACTAACTAACCACGATCTCGTATAATCTACTACACACGCTACCACGTCCCTCCACTCTCTAAATCACTCTACATAAGTCATTAAAAATATAAAACAAATCAATTAATACACCAAAAATACTAACTATAAATAAAGGAACCAAATTTTAAACATACAGCGACTCCAGCGTGGTCTAGTCGGAGGAGAACGTGTTCTCATCTGGATAGATTGCGATCGAGCCTGTCGGAACGGTTGTGTAACTGCAGGGCACAAATATTTGTGTGTCCCCTCCTGTAGCTGCCTCTGTTTCGACAGGTTCCCTGGATAGCTGGAATTGGCCTGGCCCTAGGAAAGAGGGGAAGGGGTGAAATCCGTTGGGCCCACGGATGGATACCTTGGATCCATAGACCTAGGGTAGGTCTAATCACCTGGGATTCGAACCCACGGTGGGAATAAGGGAGGAGATTTGGGGGAGGAGGGACACAAATGGTTCCTGGAACCAAACCTCACATATATCCTGACACTCACACACACACACACACACACACACCCTTATCCGAACATTCACAGGGACACTCACACACACACATCCATAGACTGTGATAAGGGAGACCATCTGAGGGGACACAGATGGCCTCCTGAAACCACAGATGTAACCGGACACTCCGGTCCGGTTACATCATCCGGACACTCACACTCACACACTGACACACATCCATAGACACAACCTGCGATAAGGGAGACCATCTGAGGGGACACAGATGGCCTCCTGAAACCATAATCATCCGGACACTCACAGGGACCCCCACACTCACCCGGACACTCACACTAACACACTGACACACATCCATAGACAAAAACTGCGATAAGGGAGACCATCTGAGGGGACACAGATGGCCTCCTGGACCCACAGGGTCCATATCCATACAGATCAATATTTAAATATACATATATATTTATAAATATAATTTTTTTATATATTTTATTTATTTATTTAAATAAATATAATTTATTTATAAATAATAAATTTTATATATTTAAATATATCATATTTTTCGTATATTTTATTATATAATAAATTTATTTATTTATATAATTTATATAATTATATAAATATATGGATCTTATGGATCTTATATAAGATCCAAGATTTGGACCACACACACAAGATTTGGGATCCAAGAGTCAATGCTCGATCCTGCAAGCACAAATAGGTGAGTACACACACACACACACACACACAGGCGGGACCAAAAAGGCCAGAGCTCAACCCCTGCAAACAGAACCAGGTGAGAATACACACACACACACACACACACACACACACACACACACACACACACACACACACACACACACTAGTGTGTGTGTGTGTGTGTTTTGTGTTCGTATCCATGTGTGTTTTGTGTTCGTATCCATGTGTACTATTGTCATGACCGACAGACACGTGAAGCTGTATGTGTTTATGTGTACCTGTAATTAAACTGACATGTGTACGGTAATTATCTGTATGTGTCCATTTTAAAGGTACATATTTTTTAATGTTTATTTATGTAAATTGATTGACATATGTACGTATGCCGGCGTTTAGTGTTGCTGTAATTTATATGGTTAACATGTATACGTTTGAATGACATAGTTTCCCATTATTGTCACATTTTTTGTTACTGTTTCGCTGTTCACTCTCACTCTCTGACCCCCGTCGACTAATTGTGCTCACGTGTGTTTGTTCAAGGTACGGTAACCATTGGCTTTTTACCCAATAATTTGCAACTATTTGCAAACAAACATTTCTAAAGAACATCTATGTTTCTGATAAATATTCTTTTTCCTAACATACAAGTCAATCACACAGTACCTAACCTCAGTCAGAAACACTTTTCTTACTATCTCTCACAACGTCTTTTGCATATATATCCTATCTTAATCAATTTATAATTTAAATTCATAACTGGCAACCCTCTTCCAGCGCCTTCAAGGCCACCAAACATCATTCCTTTCCATTAACCTCTCCCAAATTATCTTTTGCACCAATACACACACTAGGGGGCTTTATAGCTGAGTGGACAGCGCTCTCGACTCGTAATCCTAGGGTCAAAGTTCGATCCCCCGGTGATGGCATAAACGAAAATCAGCAGAGTTTCATTCATTCTGATGCTCCTCTTACCGAGCAGTACATAGGTACTTGGGCATTAGACACCTGTTACGGGCTGCTTTCTTGGTGTGTGTATGTGGATTTTTTTTTATTAGCTAGTAAAAATTGATTGATTCACAGTTGAGAGGCGGGCCGAAAGAGCAGAGCTCAACCCTCGCAAGAACAACTAGGTGAACACAACTAGATAAATACTAACTAACCACGATCTCGTATAATCTACTACACACGCTACCACCTCCCCCCACTCCCTAAATTACTCTACATAAGTCGTTAAAAATATAAAACAAATCAATTAATACACCAAAAATACTAACTATAAATAAAGGAACCAAATTTTAAACATACAGCGACTCCAGCGTGGTCTAGTCGGAGGAGAACGTGTTCTCATCTGGATAGATTGCGATCGAGCCTGTCGGAACGGTTGTGTAACTGCAGGGCACAAATATTTGTGTGTCCCCTCTTGTAGCTGCCTCTGTTTCGACAGGTTCCCTAGATAGCCGGAATTGGCCTGGCCCTAGGAAAGTGGGGAAGGGGTGAAATCCGTTGGGCCCACGGATGGATACCTTGGATCCATAGACCTAGGGTAGGTCTAATCACCTGGGATTCGAACCCACGGTGGGAATAAGGGAGGAGATTTGGGGGAGGAGGGACACAAATTGTTCCTGGAACCAAACCTCACATATATCCGGACACTCACACACACACACACCCTTATCCGAACATTCACAGGGACACTCACACACACACATTTATAGACTGTGATAAGATAGACCATCTGAGGGGACACAGATGGCCTCTTGAAACCACAGATGTAACCGGACACTCCGGTCCGGTTACATCATCCGGACACTCACAGTGACACTCAAACTCACACACTGACACACATCCATAGACACAAACTGTGATTAGGGAGACCATCTGAGGGGACACAGATGGCCTCCTGAAACCATAATCATCCGGACACTCACAGGGAACCCCCCACACTCACCCGTACACTCACACTAACACACTGCCACACATCCATAGACAAAAACTGTGATAAGGGAGACCCTCTGAGGGGACACAGATGGCCTCCTGGACCCACAGGGTCCATATCCATACAGATCAATATTTAAATATACATATATATTTATAAATATAATTTTTTTATATATTTTATTTATTTAAATAAATATTATTTATTTAAAAATAATAAATTTTATATATTTAAATATATCATTTTTTTCGTATATTTTATTATATAATAAATTTATTTATTTATATAATTTATATAATTATATAAATATATGGATCTTATGGATCTTATATAAGATACAAGATTTGGACCACACACACAAGATTTGGGATCCAAGAGTCAATGCTCGATCCTGCAAGCACAAATAGGTGAGTACACACACACACACACAGGCGGGACCAAAAAGCCAGAGCTCAACCCCTGCAAACAGAACCAGGTGAGAATACACACACACACACACACACACACACACACACACACACACACACACACACACACACACACACACACACTCACACACACACACACACACACACACTAGTTGATAATGGACTGTTTTGTGTTCGTATCCATGTGTACTATTGTCATGACCGACAGACACGTGAAGCTGTATGTGTTTATGTGTACCTGTAATTAAACTGACATGTGTAATTATCTGTATGTGTCCATTTTAAAGGTACATATTTTTGAATGTTTATTTATGTAAATTGATTGACATGTGTACGTATGCCCGCGTTTAGTGTTACTGTAATTTATATGGTTAACATGTATACGTTTGAATGACATAGTTTCCCATTATTGTCACATTTTTTGTTACTGTTTCGCTGTTCACTCTCACTCTCTGACCCCCGTCGACTAATTGTGCTCACGTGTGTTTGTTCAAGGTGCGGTAACCATTGGCTTTTTACCCAATAATTTGCAACTATTTGCAAACAAACATTTCTAAAGAACATCTATGTTTCCGATAAATATTCTTTTTCCTAACATACAAGTCAATCACACAGTACCTAACCTCAGTCAGAAACACTTTTCTTACTATCTCTCACAACGTCTTTTGCATATATATCCTATCTTAATCAATTTATAATTAAAATTCATAACTGGCAACCCTCTTCCAGCGCCTTCAAGGCCACCAAACATCATTCCTTTCCATTAACCTCTCCCAAATTATCTTTTGCACCAATGCACACACTAGGGGGCTTTATAGCTGAGTGGACAGCGCTCTCGACTCGTAATCCTAGGGTCAAAGTTCGATCCCCCGGTGATGGCGTAAACGAAAATCAGCAGAGTTTCATTCATTCTGATGCTCCTCTTACCGAGCAGTACATAGGTACTTGGGCATTAGACACCTGTTACGGGCTGCTTTCTTGGTGTGTGTATGTGGATTTTTTTTTTATTAGCTAGTAAAAATTGATTGATTCACAGTTGAGAGGCGGGCCGAAAGAGCAGAGCTCAACCCTCGCAAGAACAACTAGGTGAACACAACTAGATAAATACTAACTAACCACGATCTCGTATAATCTACTACACACGCTACCACCTCCCCCCACTCCCTAAATCACTCTACATAAGTCATTAAAAATATAAAACAAATCAATTAATACACCAAAAATACTAACTATAAATAAAGGAACCAAATTTTAAACATACAGCGACTCCAGCGTGGTCTAGTCGGAGGAGAACGTGTTCTCATCTGGATAGATTGCGATCGAGCCTGTCGGAACGGTTGTGTAACTGCAGGGCACAAATATTTGTGTGTCCCCTCCTGTAGCTGCCTCTGTTTCGACAGGTTCCCTGGATACCTGGAATTGGCCTGGCCCTAGGAAAGTGGGGAAGGGGTGAAATCCGTTGGGCCCACGGATGGATACCTTGGATCCATAGACCTAGGGTAGGTCTAATCACCTGGGATTCGAACCCACGGTGGGAATAAGGGAGGAGATTTGGGGGAGGAGGGACACAAATGGTTCCTGGAACCAAACCTCACATATATCCGGACACTCACACACACACACACCCTTATCCGAACATTCACAGGGACACTCACACACACACATCCATAGACTGTGATAAGGGAGACCATCTGAGGGGACACAGATGGCCTCCTTAAAACACAGATGTAACCGGACACTCCGGTCCGGTTACATCATCCGGACACTAACAGTGACACTCACACTCACACACTGACACACATCCATAGACACAAACTGTGATTAAGGAGACCATCTGAGGGGACACAGATGGCCTCCTGAAACCATAATCATCCGGACACTCACAGGGACCCCCACACTCACCCGGACACTCACACTAACACACATCCATAGACAAAAACTGTGATAAAGGAGAGCATCTGAAGGGACACAGATGGCCTCCTGGACCCACAGGGTCCATATCCTTACAGATCAATATTTAAATATACATATATATTTATAAATATAATTTTTGTTTATATTTTATTTATTTATTTAAATAAATATTATTTATTTAAAAATAATAAATTTTATATATTTAAATATATCATTTTTTTTCGTATATTTTATTATATAATAAATTTATTTATTTATATAATTTACATAATTATATAAATATATGGATCTTATGGATCTTATATAAGATCCAAGATTTGGACCACACACACAAGATTTGGGATCCAAGAGTCAATGCTCGATCCTGCAAGCACAAATAGGTGAGTACACACACACACACACACACACACACACAGGCGGGCCCAAAAAGCCAGAGCTCAACCCCTGCAAACAGAACCAGGTGAGAATACACACACACACACACACACACACACACAAACACACACACACACACACACACACACTAGTTGATAATGGACTGTTTTGTGTTCGTATCCATGTGTACTATTGTCATGACCGACAGACACGTGAAGCTGTATGTGTTTATGTGTACCTGTAATTAAACTGACATGTGTACGGTAATTATCTGTATGTGTCCATTTTAAAGGTACATATTTTTTAATGTTTATTTATGTAAATTGATTGACATATGTACGTATGCCTGCGTTTAGTGTTACTGTAATTTATATGGTTAACATGTATACGTTTGAATGACATAGTTTCCCATTATTGTCACATTTTTTGTTACTGTTTCGCTGTTCACTCTCACTCTCTGACCCCCGTCGACTAATTGTGCTCACGTGTGTTTGTTCAAGGTACGGTAACCATTGGCTTTTTACCCAATAATTTGCAACTATTTGCAAACAAACATTTCTAAAGAACATCTATGTTTCTGATAAATATTCTTTTTCCTAACATACAAGTCAATCACACAGTACCTAACCTCAGTCAGAAACACTTTTCTTACTATCTCTCACAACGTCTTTTGCATATATATCCTATCTTAATCAATTTATAATTAAAATTCATAACTGGCAACCCTCTTCCAGCGCCTTCAAGGCCACCAAACATCATTCCTTTCCATTAACCTCTCCCAAATTATCTTTTGCACCAATGCACACACTAGGGGGCTTTATAGCTGAGTGGACAGCGCTCTCGACTCGTAATCCTAGGGTCAAAGTTCGATCCCCCGGTGATGGCGTAAACGAAAATCAGCAGAGTTTCATTCATTCTGATGCTCCTCCTACCGAGCAGTACATAGGTACTTGGGCATTAGACACCTGTTACGGGCTGCTTTCTTGGTGTGTGTATGTGGATTTTTTTTTATTAGCTAGTAAATATTGATTGATTCACAGTTGAGAGGCGGGCCGAAAGAGCAGAGCTCAACCCTCGCAAGAACAACTAGGTGAACACAACTAGATAAATACTAACTAACCACGATCTCGTATAATCTACTACACACGCTACCACCTCCCCTCACTCCCTAAATCACTCTACATAAGTCATTAAAAATATAAAACAAATCAATTAATACACCAAAAATACTAACTATAAATAAAGGAACCAAATTTTAAACATACAGCGACTCCAGCGTGGTCTAGTCGGAGGAGAACGTGTTCTCATCTGGATAGATTGCGATCGAGCCTGTCGGAACGGTTGTGTAACTGCAGGGCACAAATATTTGTGTGTCCCCTCCTGTAGCTGCCTATGTTTCGACAGGTTCCCTGGATAGCTGGAATTGGCCTGGCCCTAGGAAAGTGGGGAAGGGGTGAAATCCGTTGGGCCCACGGATGGATACCTTGGATCCATAGACCTAGGGTAGGTCTAATCACCTGGGATTCGAACCCACGGTGGAAATAAGGGAGGAGATTTGGGGGAGGAGGGACACAAATGGTTCCTGGAACCAAACCTCACATATATCCGGACACTCACACACACACACACACACACCCTTATCCGAACATTCACAGGGACACTCACACACACACATCCATAGACTGTGATAAGGGAGACCATCTGAGTGGACACAGATGGCCTCCTGAAACCACAGATGTAACCGGACACTCCGGTCCGGTTACATCATCCGGACACTCACAGTGACACTCACACTCACACACTGACACACATCCATAGACACAAACTGTGATTAGGGAGACCATCTGAGGGGACACAGATGGCCTCCTGAAACCATAATCATCCGGACACTCACAGGGACCCCCACACTCACCCGGACACTCACACTAACACACTGACACACATCCATAGACAAAAACTGTGATAAGGGAGACCATCTGAAGGGACACAGATGGCCTCCTGGACCCACAGGGTCCCTATCCATACAGATCAATATTTAAATATACATATATATTTATAAATATAATTTTTTTATATATTTTATTTATTTATTTAAATAAATATTATTTATTTAAAAATAATAAATTTTATATATTTAAATATATCATTTTTTTCGTATATTTTATTATATAATAAATTTATTTATTTATATAATTTATATAATTATATAAATATATGGATCTTATGGATCTTATATAAGATCCAAGATTTGGACCACACACACACAAGATTTGGGATCCAAGAGTCAATGCTCGATCCTGCAAGCACAAATAGGTGAGTACACACACACACACACAGGCGGGACCAAAAAGCCAGAGCTCAACCCCTGCAAACAGAACCAGGTGAGAATACACACACACACACACACACACACACACACACACACACTAGTTGATAATGGACTGTTTTGTGTTCGTATCCATGTGTACTATTGTCATGACCGACAGACACGTGAAGCTCTATGTGTTTATGTGTACCTGTAATTAAACTGACATGTGTGCGGTAATTATCTGTATGTGTCCATTTTAAAGGTACATATTTTTGAATGTTTATTTATGTAAATTGATTGACATATGTACGTATGCCCGCGTTTAGTGTTACTGTAATTTATATGGTTAACATGTATACGTTTGAATGACATAGTTTCCCATTATTGTCACATTTTTTGTTACTGTTTCGCTGTTCACTCTCACACTCTGACCCCCGTCGACTAATTGTGCTCACGTGTGTTTGTTCAAGGTACGGTAACCATTGGCTTTTTACCCAATAATTTGCAACTATTTGCAAACAAACATTTCTAAAGAACATCTATGTTTCTGATAAATATTCTTTTTCTTAACATACAAGTCAATCACACAGTACCTAACCTCAGTCAGAAACACTATTCTTACTATCTCTCACAACGTCTTTTGCATATATATCCTATCTTAATCAATTTATAATTAAAATTCATAACTGGCAACCCTCTTCCAGCGCCTTCAAGGCCAACAAACATCATTCCTTTCCATTAACCTCTCCCAAATTATCTTTTGCACCAATGCACACACTAGGGGGCTTTATAGCTGAGTGGACAGCGCTCTCGACTCGTAATCCTAGGGTCAAAGTTCGATCCCCCGGTGATGGCGTAAACGAAAATCAGCAGAGTTTCATTCATTCTGATGCTCCTCCTACCGAGCAGTACATAGGTACTTGGGCATTAGACACCTGTTTCCGGGCTGCTTTCTTGGTGTGTGTATGTGGATTTTTTTTTATTAGCTAGTAAAAATTGATTGATTCACAGTTGAGAGGCGGGCCGAAAGAGCAGAGCTCAACCCTCGCAAGAACAACTAGGTGAACACAACTAGATAAATACTAACTAACCACGATCTCGTATAATCTACTACACACGCTACCACCTCCCCCCACTCCCTAAATCACTCTACATAAGTCATTAAAAATATAAAACAAATCAATTAATACACCAAAAATACAAACTATAAATAAAGGAACCAAATTTTAAACATACAGCGACTCCAGCGTGGTCTAGTCGGAGGAGAACGTGTTCTCATCTGGATAGATTGCGATCGAGCCTGTCGGAACGGTTGTGTAACTGCAGGGCACAAATATTTGTGTGTCCCCTCCTGTAGCTGCCTCTGTTTCGACAGGTTCCCTGGATAGCTGGAATTGGCCTGGCCCTAGGAAAGTGGGGAAGGGGTGAAATCCGTTGGGCCTACGGATGGATACCTTGGATCCATAGACCTAGGGTAGGTCTAATCACCTGGGATTCGAACCCACGGTGGGAATAAGGGAGGAGATTTGGGGGAGGAGGGACACAAATGGTTCCTGGAACCAAACCTCACATATATCCGGACACTCACACACACACACACCCTTATCCGAACCTTCACAGGGACACTCACACACACACATCCATAGACTGTGATAAGGGAGACCATCTGAGGGGACACAGATGGCCTCCTGAAACCACAGATGTAACCGGACGCTCCGGTCCGGTTACATCATCCGGACACTCACAGTGACACTCACACTCACACACTGACACACATCCATAGACACAAACTGTGATTAGGGAGACCATCTGAGG
The DNA here is from genome assembly GCF_040958095.1 of Procambarus clarkii. Classification (NCBI taxonomy): domain Eukaryota; kingdom Metazoa; phylum Arthropoda; class Malacostraca; order Decapoda; family Cambaridae; genus Procambarus; species Procambarus clarkii. The sequence continues at coordinate 15,197,696 of NC_091215.1, forward strand.
GGACACAGATGGCCTCCTGAAACCATAATCATCCGGACACTCACAGAGAACCCCCCACACTCACCCGGACACTCACACTAACACACATCCATAGACAAAAACTGTGATAAGGGAGACCATCTGAAGGGACACAGATGGCCTCCTGGACCCACAGGGTCCATAACCACACATATATCCGGACACTCACACACTCACACACCCTTATCCGAACATTCACAGGGACACTCACACACACACATCCATAGACTCACATATATCCGGACACTCACACACACACACACCCTTATCCGAACATTCACAGGGACACTCACACACACACATCCATAGACTGTGATAAGGGAGACCATCTGAGGGGACACAGATGGCCTCCTGAAACCACAGATGTAACCAGACACTCCGGTCCGGTTACATCATCCGGACACTCACAGTGACACTCACACTCACACACTGACACACATCCATAGACACAAACTGTGATTAGGGAGACCATCTGAGGGGACACAGATGGCCTCCTGAAACCATAATCATCCGGACACTCACAGGGACCCCCACACTCACCCGGACACTCACACTAACACACATCCATAGACAAAAACTGTGATAAGGGAGACCATCTGAAGGGACACAGATGGCCTTCTGGACCCACAGGGTCCATATCCATACAGATCAATATTTAAATATACATATATATTTATAAATATAATTTTTTTATATATTTTATTTATTTATTTAAATAAATATTATTTATTTAAAAATAATAAATTTTATATATTTAAATATATCATTTTTTTCGTATATTTTATTATATAATAAATTTATTTATTTATATAATTTATATAATTATATAAATATATGGATCTTATGGATCTTATATAAGATCCACGATTTGGACCACACACACAAGATTTGGGATCCAAGAGTCAATGCTCGATCCTGCAAGCACAAATAGGTGAGTACACACACACACACACACACACACACACACACACACAGGCGGGACCAAAAAGCCAGAGCTCAACCCCTGCAAACAGAACCAGGTGAGAATACACACACACACACACAAACACACACACACACACACACACACACACACACACACACACACACACACACACACACACACACACACACACACACACACTAGTTGATAATGGACTGTTTTGTGTTCGTATCCATGTGTACTATTGGCATGACCGACAGACACGTGAAGCTGTATGTGTTTATGTGTACCTGTAATTAAACTGACATGTGTAATTATCTGTATGTGTCCATTTTAAATGTACATATTTTTGAATGTTTATTTATGTAAATTGATTGACATGTGTACGTATGCCCGCGTTTAGTGTTACTGTAATTTATATGGTTAACATGTATACGTTTGAATGACATAGTTTCCCATTATTGTCACATTTTTGGTTACTGTTTCGCTGTTCACTCTCACTCTCTGACCCCCGTCGACTAATTGTGCTCACGTGTGTTTGTTCAAGGTACGGTAACCATTGGCTTTTTACCCAATAATTTGCAACTATTTGCAAACAAACATTTCTAAAGAACATCTATGTTTCTGATAAATATTCTTTTTCCTAACATACAAGTCAATCACACAGTACCTAACCTCAGTCAGAAACACTTTTCTTACTATCTCTCACAACGTCTTTTGCATATATATCCTATCTTAATCAATTTATAATTAAAATTCATAACTGGCAACCCTCTTCCAGCGCCTTCAAGGCCACCAAACATCATTCCTTTCCATTAACCTCTCCCAAATTATCTTTTGCACCAATGCACACACTAGGGGGCTTTATAGCTGAGTGGACAGCGCTCTCGACTCGTAATCCTAGGGTCAAAGTTCGATCCCCCGGTGATGGCGTAAACGAAAATCAGCAGAGTTTCATTCATTCTGATGCTCCTCCTACCGAGCAGTACATAGGTACTTGGGCATTAGACACCTGTTACGGGCTGCTTTCTTGGTGTGTGTATGTGGATTTTTTTTATTAGCTAGTAAAAATTGATTGATTCACAGTTGAGAGGCGGGCCGAAAGAGCAGAGCTCAACCCTCGCAAGAACAACTAGGTGAACACAACTAGATAAATACTAACTAACCACGATCTCGTATAATCTACTACACACGCTACCACCTCCCCTCACTCCCTAAATCACTCTACATAAGTCATTAAAAATATAAAACAAATCAATTAATACACCAAAAATACTAACTATAAATAAAGGAACCAAATTTTAAACATACAGCGACTCCAGCGTGGTCTAGTCGGAGGAGAACGTGTTCTCATCTGGATAGATTGCGATCGAGCCTGTCGGAACGGTTGTGTAACTGCAGGGCACAAATATTTGTGTGTCCCCTCCTGTAGCTGCCTATGTTTCGACAGGTTCCCTGGATAGCTGGAATTGGCCTGGCCCTAGGAAAGTGGGGAAGGGGTGAAATCCGTTGGGCCCACGGATGGATACCTTGGATCCATAGACCTAGGGTAGGTCTAATCACCTGGGATTCGAACCCACGGTGGGAATAAGGGAGGAGATTTGGGGGAGGAGGGACACAAATGGTTCCTGGAACCAAACCTCACATATATCCGGACACTCACACACACACACACACACACCCTTATCCGAACATTCACAGGGACACTCACACACACACATCCATAGACTGTGATAAGGGAGACCATCTGAGGGGACACAGATGGCCTCCTGAAACCACAGATGTAACCGGACACTCCGGTCCGGTTACATCATCCGGACACTCACAGTGACACTCACACTCACACACTGACACACATCCATAGACACAAACTGTGATTAGGGAGACCATCTGAGGGGACACAGATGGCCTCCTGAAACCATAATCATCCGGACACTCACAGGGACCCCCACACTCACCCGGACACTCACACTAACACACATCCATAGACAAAAACTGTGATAAGGGAGACCATCTGAAGGGACACAGATGGCCTCCTGGACCCACAGGGTCCTTATCCATACAGATCAATATTTAAATATACATATATATTTATAAACATAATTTTTTTATATATTTTATTTATTTATTTAAATAAATATTATTTATTTAAAAATAATAAATTTTATATATTTAAATATATCATTTTTTTCGTATATTTTATTATATAATAAATTTATTTATTTATATAATTTATATAATTATATAAATATATGGATCTTATGGATCTTATATAAGATCCAAGATTTGGACCACACACACACAAGATTTGGGATCCAAGAGTCAATGCTCGATCCTGCAAGCACAAATAGGTGAGTACACACACACACACACACAGGCGGGACCAAAAAGCCAGAGCTCAACCCCTGCAAACAGAACCTGGTGAGAATACACACACACACACACACACACACACACACACACACACACACACACACACACACACACACACACACACACACACACACACACACACACACTAGTTGATAATGGACTGTTTTGTGTTCGTATCCATGTGTACTATTGTCATGACCGACAGACACGTGAAGCTGTATGTGTTTATGTGTACCTGTAATTAAACTGACATGTGTACGGTAATTATCTGTATGTGTCCATTTTAAAGGTACATATTTTTTAATGTTTATTTATGTAAATTGATTGACATATGTACGTATGCCGGCGTTTAGTGTTGCTGTAATTTATATGGTTAACATGTATACGTTTGAATGACATAGTTTCCCATTATTGTCACATTTTTTGTTACTGTTTCGCTGTTCACTCTCACTCTCTGACCCCCGTCGACTAATTGTGCTCACGTGTGTTTGTTCAAGGTACGGTAACCATTGGCTTTTTACCCAATAATTTGCAACTATTTGCAAACAAACATTTCTAAAGAACATCTATGTTTCTGATAAATATTCTTTTTCCTAACATACAAGTCAATCACACAGTACCTAACCTCAGTCAGAAACACTTTTCTTACTATCTCTCACAACGTCTTTTGCATATATATCCTATCTTAATCAATTTATAATTTAAATTCATAACTGGCAACCCTCTTCCAGCGCCTTCAAGGCCACCAAACATCATTCCTTTCCATTAACCTCTCCCAAATTATCTTTTGCACCAATACACACACTAGGGGGCTTTATAGCTGAGTGGACAGCGCTCTCGACTCGTAATCCTAGGGTCAAAGTTCGATCCCCCGGTGATGGCATAAACGAAAATCAGCAGAGTTTCATTCATTCTGATGCTCCTCTTACCGAGCAGTACATAGGTACTTGGGCATTAGACACCTGTTACGGGCTGCTTTCTTGGTGTGTGTATGTGGATTTTTTTTTATTAGCTAGTAAAAATTGATTGATTCACAGTTGAGAGGCGGGCCGAAAGAGCAGAGCTCAACCCTCGCAAGAACAACTAGGTGAACACAACTAGATAAATACTAACTAACCACGATCTCGTATAATCTACTACACACGCTACCACCTCCCCCCACTCCCTAAATTACTCTACATAAGTCGTTAAAAATATAAAACAAATCAATTAATACACCAAAAATACTAACTATAAATAAAGGAACCAAATTTTAAACATACAGCGACTCCAGCGTGGTCTAGTCGGAGGAGAACGTGTTCTCATCTGGATAGATTGCGATCGAGCCTGTCGGAACGGTTGTGTAACTGCAGGGCACAAATATTTGTGTGTCCCCTCTTGTAGCTGCCTCTGTTTCGACAGGTTCCCTAGATAGCCGGAATTGGCCTGGCCCTAGGAAAGTGGGGAAGGGGTGAAATCCGTTGGGCCCACGGATGGATACCTTGGATCCATAGACCTAGGGTAGGTCTAATCACCTGGGATTCGAACCCACGGTGGGAATAAGGGAGGAGATTTGGGGGAGGAGGGACACAAATTGTTCCTGGAACCAAACCTCACATATATCCGGACACTCACACACACACACACCCTTATCCGAACATTCACAGGGACACTCACACACACACATCCATAGACTGTGATAAGATAGACCATCTGAGGGGACACAGATGGCCTCTTGAAACCACAGATGTAACCGGACACTCCGGTCCGGTTACATCATCCGGACACTCACAGTGACACTCAAACTCACACACTGACACACATCCATAGACACAAACTGTGATTAGGGAGACCATCTGAGGGGACACAGATGGCCTCCTGAAACCATAATCATCCGGACACTCACAGGGAACCCCCCACACTCACCCGGACACTCACACTAACACACTGCCACACATCCATAGACAAAAACTGTGATAAGGGAGACCCTCTGAGGGGACACAGATGGCCTCCTGGACCCACAGGGTCCATATCCATACAGATCAATATTTAAATATACATATATATTTATAAATATAATTTTTTTATATATTTTATTTATTTAAATAAATATTATTTATTTAAAAATAATAAATTTTATATATTTAAATATATCATTTTTTTCGTATATTTTATTATATAATAAATTTATTTATTTATATAATTTATATAATTATATAAATATATGGATCTTATGGATCTTATATAAGATCCAAGATTTGGACCACACACACAAGATTTGGGATCCAAGAGTCAATGCTCGATCCTGCAAGCACAAATAGGTGAGTACACACACACACACACAGGCGGGACCAAAAAGCCAGAGCTCAACCCCTGCAAACAGAACCAGGTGAGAATACACACACACACACACACACACACACACACACACACACACACACACACACACACACACACACACACACACACTCACACACACACACACACACACACACACACTAGTTGATAATGGACTGTTTTGTGTTCGTATCCATGTGTACTATTGTCATGACCGACAGACACGTGAAGCTGTATGTGTTTATGTGTACCTGTAATTAAACTGACATGTGTAATTATCTGTATGTGTCCATTTTAAAGGTACATATTTTTGAATGTTTATTTATGTAAATTGATTGACATGTGTACGTATGCCCGCGTTTAGTGTTACTGTAATTTATATGGTTAACATGTATACGTTTGAATGACATAGTTTCCCATTATTGTCACATTTTTGGTTACTGTTTCGCTGTTCACTCTCACTCTCTGACCCCCGTCGACTAATTGTGCTCACGTGTGTTTGTTCAAGGTGCGGTAACCATTGGCTTTTTACCCAATAATTTGCAACTATTTGCAAACAAACATTTCTAAAGAACATCTATGTTTCCGATAAATATTCTTTTTCCTAACATACAAGTCAATCACACAGTACCTAACCTCAGTCAGAAACACTTTTCTTACTATCTCTCACAACGTCTTTTGCATATATATCCTATCTTAATCAATTTATAATTAAAATTCATAACTGGCAACCCTCTTCCAGCGCCTTCAAGGCCACCAAACATCATTCCTTTCCATTAACCTCTCCCAAATTATCTTTTGCACCAATGCACACACTAGGGGGCTTTATAGCTGAGTGGACAGCGCTCTCGACTCGTAATCCTAGGGTCAAAGTTCGATCCCCCGGTGATGGCGTAAACGAAAATCAGCAGAGTTTCATTCATTCTGATGCTCCTCTTACCGAGCAGTACATAGGTACTTGGGCATTAGACACCTGTTACGGGCTGCTTTCTTGGTGTGTGTATGTGGATTTTTTTTTATTAGCTAGTAAAAATTGATTGATTCACAGTTGAGAGGCGGGCCGAAAGAGCAGAGCTCAACCCTCGCAAGAACAACTAGGTGAACACAACTAGATAAATACTAACTAACCACGATCTCGTATAATCTACTACACACGCTACCACCTCCCCCACTCCCTAAATCACTCTACATAAGTCATTAAAAATATAAAACAAATCAATTAATACACCAAAAATACTAACTATAAATAAAGGAACCAAATTTTAAACATACAGCGACTCCAGCGTGGTCTAGTCGGAGGAGAACGTGTTCTCATCTGGATAGATTGCGATCGAGCCTGTCGGAACGGTTGTGTAACTGCAGGGCACAAATATTTGTGTGTCCCCTCCTGTAGCTGCCTCTGTTTCGACAGGTTCCCTGGATACCTGGAATTGGCCTGGCCCTAGGAAAGTGGGGAAGGGGTGAAATCCGTTGGGCCCACGGATGGATACCTTGGATCCATAGACCTAGGGTAGGTCTAATCACCTGGGATTCGAACCCACGGTGGGAATAAGGGAGGAGATTTGGGGGAGGAGGGACACAAATGGTTCCTGGAACCAAACCTCACATATATCCGGACACTCACACACACACACACCCTTATCCGAACATTCACAGGGACACTCACACACACACATCCATAGACTGTGATAAGGGAGACCATCTGAGGGGACACAGATGGCCTCCTGAAACCACAGATGTAACCGGACACTCCGGTCCGGTTACATCATCCGGACACTCACAGTGACACTCACACTCACACACTGACACACATCCATAGACACAAACTGTGATTAGGGAGACCATCTGAGGGGACACAGATGGCCTCCTGAAACCATAATCATCCGGACACTCACAGGGACCCCCACACTCACCCGGACACTCACACTAACACACTGACACACATCCATAGACAAAAACTGTGATAAGGGAGACCATCTGAAGGGACACAGATGGCCTCCTGGACCCACAGGGTCCCTATCCATACAGATCATTATTTAAATATACATATATATTTATAAATATAATTTTTTTATATATTTTATTTATTTATTTAAATAAATATTATTTATTTAAAAATAATAAATTTTATATATTTAAATATATCATTTTTTTCGTATATTTTATTATATAATAAATTTATTTATTTATATAATTTATATAATTATATAAATATATGGATCTTATGGATCTTATATAAGATCCAAGATTTGGACCACACACACACAAGATTTGGGATCCAAGAGTCAATGCTCGATCCTGCAAGCACAAATAGGTGAGTACACACACACACACACACAGGCGGGACCAAAAAGCCAGAGCTCAACCCCTGCAAACAGAACCTGGTGAGAATACACACACACACACACACACACACACAAACACACACACACACACACACACACACACACACACACACACACACACTAGTTGATAATGGACTGTTTTGTGTTCGTATCCATGTGTACTATTGTCATGACCGACAGACACGTGAAGCTCTATGTGTTTATGTGTACCTGTAATTAAACTGACATGTGTGCGGTAATTATCTGTATGTGTCCATTTTAAAGGTACATATTTTTGAATGTTTATTTATGTAAATTGATTGACATATGTACGTATGCCCGCGTTTAGTGTTACTGTAATTTATATGGTTAACATGTATACGTTTGAATGACATAGTTTCCCATTATTGTCACATTTTTGGTTACTGTTTCGCTGTTCACTCTCACTCTCTGACCCCCGTCGACTAATTGTGCTCACGTGTGTTTGTTCAAGGTACGGTAACCATTGGCTTTTTACCCAATAATTTGCAACTATTTGCAAACAAACATTTCTAAAGAACATCTATGTTTCTGATAAATATTCTTTTTCTTAACATACAAGTCAATCACACAGTACCTAACCTCAGTCAGAAACACTATTCTTACTATCTCTCACAACGTCTTTTGCATATATATCCTATCTTAATCAATTTATAATTAAAATTCATAACTGGCAACCCTCTTCCAGCGCCTTCAAGGCCAACAAACATCATTCCTTTCCATTAACCTCTCCCAAATTATCTTTTGCACCAATGCACACACTAGGGGGCTTTATAGCTGAGTGGACAGCGCTCTCGACTCGTAATCCTAGGGTCAAAGTTCGATCCCCCGGTGATGGCGTAAACGAAAATCAGCAGAGTTTCATTCATTCTGATGCTCCTCCTACCGAGCAGTACATAGGTACTTGGGCATTAGACACCTGTTTCCGGGCTGCTTTCTTGGTGTGTGTATGTGGATTTTTTTTTATTAGCTAGTAAAAATTGATTGATTCACAGTTGAGAGGCGGGCCGAAAGAGCAGAGCTCAACCCTCGCAAGAACAACTAGGTGAACACAACTAGATAAATACTAACTAACCACGATCTCGTATAATCTACTACACACGCTACCACCTCCCCCCACTCCCTAAATCACTCTACAAAAGTCATTAAAAATATACAACAAATCAATTAATACACCAAAAATACAAACTATAAATAAAGGAACCAAATTTTAAACATACAGCGACTCCAGCGTGGTCTAGTCGGAGGAGAACGTGTTCTCATCTGGATAGATTGCGATCGAGCCTGTCGGAACGGTTGTGTAACTGCAGGGCACAAATATTTGTGTGTCCCCTCCTGTAGCTGCCTCTGTTTCGACAGGTTCCCTGGATTGCTGGAATTGGCCTGGCCCTAGGAAAGTGGGGAAGGGGTGAAATCCGTTGGGCCCACGGATGGATACCTTGGATCCATAGACCTAGGGTAGGTCTAATCACCTGGGATTCGAACCCACGGTGGGAATAAGGGAGGAGATTTGGGGGAGGAGGGACACAAATGGTTCCTGGAACCAAACCTCACATATATCCGGACACTCACACACACACACACCCTTATCCGAACCTTCACAGGGACACTCACACACACACATCCATAGACTGTGATAAGGGAGACCATCTGAGGGGACACAGATGGCCTCCTGAAACCACAGATGTAACCGGACACTCCGGTCCGGTTACATCATCCGGACACTCACAGTGACACTCACACTCACACACTGACACACATCCATAGACACAAACTGTGATTAGGGAGACCATCTGAGGGGACACAGATGGCCTCCTGAAACCATAATCATCCGGACACTCACAGAGAACCCCCCACACTCACCCGGACACTCACACTAACACACATCCATAGACAACAACTGTGATAAGGGAGACCATCTGAAGGGACACAGATGGCCTCCTGGACCCACAGGGTCCATAACCACACATATATCCGGACACTCACACACACACACACCCTTATCCGAACATTCACAGGGACACTCACACACACACATCCATAGACTCACATATATCCGGACACTCACACACACACACACCCTTATCCGAACATTCACAGGGACACTCACACACACACATCCATAGACTGTGATAAGGGAGACCATCTGAGGGGACACAGATGGCCTCCTGAAACCACAGATGTAACCAGACACTCCGGTCCGGTTACATCATCCGGACACTCACAGTGACACTCACACTCACACACTGACACACATCCATAGACACAAACTGTGATTAGGGAGACCATCTGAGGGGACACAGATGGCCTCCTGAAACCATAATCATCCGGACACTCACAGGGACCCCCACACTCACCCGGACACTCACACTAACACACATCCATAGACAAAAACTGTGATAAGGGAGACCATCTGAAGGGACACAGATGGCCTCCTGGACCCACAGGGTCCCTATCCATACAGATCAATATTTAAATATACATATATATTTATAAATATAATTTTTTTATATATTTTATTTATTTATTTAAATAAATATTATTTATTTAAAAATAATAAATTTTATATATTTAAATATATCATTTTTTTCGTATATTTTATTATATAATAAATTTATTTATTTATATAATTTATATAATTATATAAATATATGGATCTTATGGATCTTATATAAGATCCACGATTTGGACCACACACACAAGATTTGGGATCCAAGAGTCAATGCTCGATCCTGCAAGCACAAATAGGTGAGTACACACACACACACACACACACACACACACACACACACACACAGGCGGGACCAAAAAGCCAGAGCTCAACCCCTGCAAACAGAACCAGGTGAGAATACACACACACACACACAAACACACACACACACACACACACACACACACACACACACACACACACACACACTAGTTGATAATGGACTGTTTTGTGTTCGTATCCATGTGTACTATTGGCATGACCGATAGACACGTGAAGCTGTATGTGTTTATGTGTACCTGTAATTAAACTGACATGTGTAATTATCTGTATGTGTCCATTTTAAAGGTACATATTTTTGAATGTTTATTTATGTAAATTGATTGACATGTGTACGTATGCCCGCGTTTAGTGTTACTGTAATTTATATGGTTAACATGTATACGTTTGAATGACATAGTTTCCCATTATTGTCACATTTTTTGTTACTGTTTCGCTGTTCACTCTCACTCTCTGACCCCCGTCGACTAATTGTGCTCACGTGTGTTTGTTCAAGGTACGGTAACCATTGGCTTTTTACCCAATAATTTGCAACTATTTGCAAACAAACATTTCTAAAGAACATCTATGTTTCTGATAAATATTCTTTTTCCTAACATACAAGTCAATCACACAGTACCTAACCTCAGTCAGAAACACTTTTCTTACTATCTCTCACAACGTCTTTTGCATATATATCCTATCTTAATCAATTTATAATTAAAATTCATAACTGGCAACCCTCTTCCAGCGCCTTCAAGGCCACCAAACATCATTCCTTTCCATTAACCTCTCCCAAATTATCTTTTGCACCAATGCACACACTAGGGGGCTTTATAGCTGAGTGGACAGCGCTCTCGACTCGTAATCCTAGGGTCAAAGTTCGATCCCCCGGTGATGGCGTAAACGAAAATCAGCAGAGTTTCATTCATTCTGATGCTCCTCCTACCGAGCAGTACATAGGTACTTGGGCATTAGACACCTGTTACGGGCTGCTTTCTTGGTGTGTGTATGTGGATTTTTTTTATTAGCTAGTAAAAATTGATTGATTCACAGTTGAGAGGCGGGCCGAAAGAGCAGAGCTCAACCCTCGCAAGAACAACTAGGTGAACACAACTAGATAAATACTAACTAACCACGATCTCGTATAATCTACTACACACGCTACCACCTCCCCTCACTCCCTAAATCACTCTACATAAGTCATTAAAAATATAAAACAAATCAATTAATACACCAAAAATACTAACTATAAATAAAGGAACCAAATTTTAAACATACAGCGACTCCAGCGTGGTCTAGTCGGAGGAGAACGTGTTCTCATCTGGATAGATTGCGATCGAGCCTGTCGGAACGGTTGTGTAACTGCAGGGCACAAATATTTGTGTGTCCCCTCCTGTAGCTGCCTATGTTTCGACAGGTTCCCTGGATAGCTGGAATTGGCCTGGCCCTAGGAAAGTGGGGAAGGGGTGAAATCCGTTGGGCCCACGGATGGATACCTTGGATCCATAGATCTAGGGTAGGTCTAATCACCTGGGATTCGAACCCACGGTGGGAATAAGGGAGGAGATTTGGGGGAGGAGGGACACAAATGGTTCCTGGAACCAAACCTCACATATATCCGGACACTCACACACACACACACACACACCCTTATCCGAACATTCACAGGGACACTCACACACACACATCCATAGACTGTGATAAGGGAGACCATCTGAGGGGACACAGATGGCCTCCTGAAACCACAGATGTAACCGGACACTCCGGTCCGGTTACATCATCCGGACACTCACAGTGACACTCACACTCACACACTGACACACATCCATAGACACAAACTGTGATTAGGGAGACCATCTGAGGGGACACAGATGGCCTCCTGAAACCATAATCATCCGGACACTCACAGGGACCCCCACACTCACCCGGACACTCACACTAACACACATCCATAGACAAAAACTGTGATAAGGGAGACCATCTGAAGGGACACAGATGGCCTCCTGGACCCACAGGGTCCCTATCCATACAGATCAATATTTAAATATACATATATATTTATAAATATAATTTTTTTATATATTTTATTTATTTATTTAAATAAATATTATTTATTTAAAAATAATAAATTTTATATATTTAAATATATCATTTTTTTCGTATATTTTATTATATAATAAATTTATTTATTTATATAATTTATATAATTATATAAATATATGGATCTTATGGATCTTATATAAGATCCAAGATTTGGACCACACACACACAAGATTTGGGATCCAAGAGTCAATGCTCGATCCTGCAAGCACAAATAGGTGAGTACACACACACACACACACAGGCGGGACCAAAAAGCCAGAGCTCAACCCCTGCAAACAGAACCTGGTGAGAATACACACACACACACACACACACACACACACACTAGTTGATAATGGACTGTTTTGTGTTCGTATCCATGTGTACTATTGTCATGACCGACAGACACGTGAAGCTGTATGTGTTTATGTGTACCTGTAATTAAACTGACATGTGTACGGTAATTATCTGTATGTGTCCATTTTAAAGGTACATATTTTTTAATGTTTATTTATGTAAATTGATTGACATATGTACGTATGCCCGCGTTTAGTGTTACTGTAATTTATATGGTTAACATGTATACGTTTGAATGACATAGTTTCCCATTATTGTCACATTTTTTGTTACTGTTTCGCTGTTCACTCTCACTCTCTGACCCCCGTCGACTAATTGTGCTCACGTGTGTTTGTTCAAGGTACGGTAACCATTGGCTTTTTACCCAATAATTTGCAACTATTTGCAAACAAACATTTCTAAAGAACATCTATGTTTCTGATAAATATTCTTTTTCCTAACATACAAGTCAATCACACAGTACCTAACCTCAGTCAGAAACACTTTTCTTACTATCTCTCACAACGTCTTTTGCATATATATCCTATCTTAATTAATTTATAATTTAAATTCATAACTGGCAACCTTCTTCCAGCGCCTTCAAGGCCACCAAACATCATTCCTTTCCATTAACCTCTCCCAAATTATCTTTTGCACCAATACACACACTAGGGGGCTTTATAGCTGAGTGGACAGCGCTCTCGACTCGTAATCCTAGGGTCAAAGTTCGATCCCCCGGTGATGGCGTAAACGAAAATCAGCAGAGTTTCATTCATTCTGATGCTCCTCTTACCGAGCAGTACATAGGTACTTGGGCATTAGACACCTGTTACGAGCTGCTTTCTTGGTGTGTGTATGTGGATTTTTTTTTTATTAGCTAGTAAAAATTGATTGATTCACAGTTGAGAGGCGGGCCGAAAGAGCAGAGCTCAACCCTCGCAAGAACAACTAGGTGAACACAACTAGATAAATACTAACTAACCACGATCTCGTATAATCTACTACACACGCTACCACCTCCCCCCACTCCCTAAATCACTCTACATAAGTCATTAAAAATATAAAACAAATCAATTAATACACCAAAAATACTAACTATAAATAAAGGAACCAAATTTTAAACATACAGCGACTCCAGCGTGGTCTAGTCGGAGGAGAACGTGTTCTCATCTGGATAGATTGCGATCGAGCCTGTCGGAACGGTTGTGTAACTGTAGGGCACAAATATTTGTGTGTCCCCTCCTGTAGCTGCCTCTGTTTCGACAGGTTCCCTGGATAGCTGGAATTGGCCTGGCCCTTGGAAAGTGGGGAAGGGGTGAAAACCGTTGGGCCCATGCATGGATACCTTGGATCCATAGACCTAGGGTAGGTCTAATCACCTGGGATTCGAACCCACGGTGGGAATAAGTAAGGAGATTTGGGGGAGGAGGGACACAAATGGTTCCTGGAACCAAACCTCACATATATCCGGACACTCACACACACACACACACCCTTATCCGAACATTCACAGGGACACTCACACACACACATCCATAGACTGTGATAAGGGAGACCATCTGAGGGGACACAGATGGCCTCCTGAAACCACAGATGTAACCGGACACTCCGGTCCGGTTACATCATCCGGACACTCACAGTGACACTCAAACTCACACACTGACACACATCCATAGACACAAACTGCGATAAGGGAGACCATCTGAGGGGACACAGATGGCCTCCTGAAACCATAATCATCCGGACACTCACAGGGACCCCCACACTCACCCGGACACTCACACTGACACACATCCATAGACAAAAACTGTGATAAGGGAGACCATCTGAGGGGACACAGATGGCCTCCTGGACCCACAGGGTCCATATCCATACAGATCAATATTTAAATATACATGTATATTTATAAATATAATTTTTTTATATATTTTATTTATTTATTTAAATAAATATTATTTATTTAAAAATAATAAATTTTATATATTTAAATATATAATTTTTTCGTATATTTTATTATATAATAAATTTATTTATTTATATAAGTTATATAATTATATAAATATATGGATCTTATGGATCTTATATAAGATCCAAGATTTGGACCACACACACAAGATTTGGGATCCAAGAGTCAATGCTCGATCCTGCAAGCACAAATAGGTGAGCACACACACACACACACACACACACACACACACACAGGCGGGACCAAAAAGCCAGAGCTCAACCCCTGCAAACAGAACCAGGTGAGAATACACACACACACACACACACACACACACACACACACACACACACACACACACACACACACACACACTTGTTGATAATGGACTGTTTTGTGTTCGTATCCATGTGTACTATTGTCATGACCGACAGACACGTGAAGCTGTATGTGTTTATGTGTACCTGTAATTAAACTGACATGTGTACGGTAATTATCTGTATGTGTCCATTTTAAAGGTACATATTTTTGAATGTTTATTTATGTAAATTGATTGACATATGTACGTATGCCCGCGTTTAGTGTTACTGTAATTTATATGGTTAACATGTATACGTTTGAATGACATAGTTTCCCATTATTGTCACATTTTTTGTTACTGTTTCGCTGTTCACTCTCACTCTCTGACCCCCGTCGACTAATTGTGCTCACGTGTGTTTGTTCAAGGTACGGTAACCATTGGCTTTTTACCCAATAATTTGCAACTATTTGCAAACAAACATTTCTAAAGAACATCTATGTTTCTGATAAATATTCTTTTTCCTAACATACAAGTCAATCACACAGTACCTAACCTCAGTCAGAAACACTTTTCTTACTATCTCTCACAACGTCTTTTGCATATATATCCTATCTTAATTAATTTATAATTTAAATTCATAACTGGCAACCTTCTTCCAGCGCCTTCAAGGCCACCAAACATCATTCCTTTCCATTAACCTCTCCCAAATTATCTTTTGCACCAATACACACACTAGGGGGCTTTATAGCTGAGTGGACAGCGCTCTCGACTCGTAATCCTAGGGTCAAAGTTCGATCCCCCGGTGATGGCGTAAACGAAAATCAGCAGAGTTTCATTCATTCTGATGCTCCTCTTACCGAGCAGTACATAGGTACTTGGGCATTAGACACCTGTTACGAGCTGCTTTCTTGGTGTGTGTATGTGGATTTTTTTTTATTAGCTAGTAAAAATTGATTGATTCACAGTTGAGAGGCGGGCCGAAAGAGCAGAGCTCAACCCTCGCAAGAACAACTAGGTGAACACAACTAGGTAAATACTAACTAACCACGATCTCGTATAATCTACTACACACGCTACCACCTCCCCCCACTCCCTAAATCACTCTACATAAGTCATTAAAAATATAAAACAAATCAATTAATACACCAAAAATACTAACTATAAATAAAAGAACCAAATTTTAAACATACAGCGACTCCAGCGTGGTCTAGTCGGAGGAGAACGTGTTCTCATCTGGATAGATTGCGATCGAGCCTGTCGGAACGGTTGTGTAACTGTAGGGCACAAATATTTGTGTGTCCCCTCCTGTAGCTGCCTCTGTTTCGACAGGTTCCCTGGATAGCTGGAATTGGCCTGGCCCTTGGAAAGTGGGGAAGGGGTGAAAACCGTTGGGCCCATGCATGGATACCTTGGATCCATAGACCTAGGGTAGGTCTAATCACCTGGGATTCGAACCCACGGTGGGAATAAGTAAGGAGATTTGGGGGAGGAGGGACACAAATGGTTCCTGGAACCAAACCTCACATATATCCGGACACTCACACACACACACACACACACCCTTATCCGAACATTCACAGGGACACTCACACACACACATCCATAGACTGTGATAAGGGAGACCATCTGAGGGGACACAGATGGCCTCCTGAAACCACAGATGTAACCGGACACTCCGGTCCGGTTACATCATCCGGACACTCACAGTGACACTCAAACTCACACACTGACACACATCCATAGACACAAACTGCGATAAGGGAGACCATCTGAGGGGACACAGATGGCCTCCTGAAACCATAATCATCCGGACACTCACAGGGACCCCCACACTCACCCGGACACTCACACTGACACACATCCATAGACAAAAACTGTGATAAGGGAGACCATCTGAGGGGACACAGATGGCCTCCTGGACCCACAGGGTCCATATCCATACAGATCAATATTTAAATATACATGTATATTTATAAATATAATTTTTTTATATATTTTATTTATTTATTTAAATAAATATTATTTATTTAAAAATAATAAATTTTATATATTTAAATATATCATTTTTTCGTATATTTTATTATATAATAAATTTATTTATTTATATAATTTATATAATTATATAAATATATGGATCTTATGGATCTTATATAAGATCCAAGATTTGGACCACACACACAAGATTTGGGATCCAAGAGTCAATGCTCGATCCTGCAAGCACAAATAGGTGAGCACACACACAACACACACACACACACACACACACACACACACACACACACACAGGCGGGACCAAAAAGCCAGAGCTCAACCCCTGCAAACAGAACCAGGTGAGAATACACACACACACACACACACACACACACACACACACACACACACACACACACACACACACACACACACACACACACACACACACACACACACAAAGACCAAAGACCAAACGAGCCAGTGCTCAACCCCCGCAAACACAACTAGGTGAGTACACACACACACACACACACACACACACACACACACACACACACACACACACTTGTTGATAATGGACTGTTTTGTGTTCGTATCCATGTGTACTATTGTCATGACCGACAGACACGTGAAGCTGTATGTGTTTATGTGTACCTGTAATTAAACTGACATGTGTACGGTAATTATCTGTATGTGTCCATTTTAAAGGTACATATTTTTGAATGTTTATTTATGTAAATTGATTGACATATGTACGTATGCCCGCGTTTAGTGTTACTGTAATTTATATGGTTAACATGTATACGTTTGAATGACATAGTTTCCCATTATTGTCACATTTTTTGTTACTGTTTCGCTGTTCACTCTCACTCTCTGACCCCCGTCGACTAATTGTGCTCACGTGTGTTTGTTCAAGGTACGGTAACCATTGGCTTTTTACCCAATAATTTGCAACTATTTGCAAACAAACATTTCTTAAATACATCTATGTTTCTGATAAATATTCTTTTTCCTAACATACAAGTCAATCACACAGTACCTAACCTCAGTCAGAAACACTTTTCTTACTATCTCTCACAACGTCTTTTGCATATATATCCTATCTTAATTAATTTATAATTTAAATTCATAACTGGCAACCTTCTTCCAGCGCCTTCAAGGCCACCAAACATCATTCCTTTCCATTAACCTCTCCCAAATTATCTTTTGCACCAATACACACACTAGGGGGCTTTATAGCTGAGTGGACAGCGCTCTCGACTCGTAATCCTAGGGTCAAAGTTCGATCCCCCGATGATGGCGTAAACGAAAATCAGCAGAGTTTCATTCATTCTGATGCTCCTCTTACCGAGCAGTACATAGGTACTTGGGCATTAGACACCTGTTACGAGCTGCTTTCTTGGTGTGTGTATGTGGATTTTTTTTTTATTAGCTAGTAAAAATTGATTGATTCACAGTTGAGAGGCGGGCCGAAAGAGCAGAGCTCAACCCTCGCAAGAACAACTAGGTGAACACAACTAGATAAATACTAACTAACCTCGATCTCGTATAATCTACTACACACGCTACCACCTCCCCCCACTCCCTAAATCACTCTACATAAGTCATTAAAAATATAAAACAAATCAATTAATACACCAAAAATACTAACTATAAATAAAGGAACCAAATTTTAAACATACAGCGACTCCAGCGTGGTCTAGTCGGAGGAGAACGTGTTCTCATCTGGATAGATTGCGATCGAGCCTGTCGGAACGGTTGTGTAACTGTAGGGCACAAATATTTGTGTGTCCCCTCCTGTAGCTGCCTCTGTTTCGACAGGTTCCCTGGATAGCTGGAATTGGCCTGGCCCTTGGAAAGTGGGGAAGGGGTGAAAACCGTTGGGCCCATGCATGGATACCTTGGATCCATAAACCTAGGGTAGGTCTAATCACCTGGGATTCGAACCCACGGTGGGAATAAGTAAGGAGATTTGGGGGAGGAGGGACACAAATGGTTCCTGGAACCAAACCTCACATATATCCGGACACTCACACACACACACACACCCTTATCCGAACATTCACAGGGACACTCACACACACACATCCATAGACTGTGATAAGGGAGACCATCTGAGGGGACACAGATGGCCTCCTGAAACCACAGATGTAACCGGACACTCCGGTCCGGTTACATCATCCGGACACTCACAGTGACACTCAAACTCACACACTGACACACATCCATAGACACAAACTGCGATAAGGGAGACCATCTGAGGGGACACAGATGGCCTCCTGAAACCATAATCATCCGGACACTCACAGGGACCCCCACACTCACCCGGACACTCACACTGACACACATCCATAGACAAAAACTGTGATAAGGGAGACCATCTGAGGGGACACAGATGGCCTCCTGGACCCACAGGGTCCATATCCATACAGATCAATATTTAAATATACATGTATATTTATAAATATAATTTTTTTATATATTTTATTTATTTATTTAAATAAATATTATTTATTTAAAAATAATAAATTTTATATATTTAAATATATAATTTTTTCGTATATTTTATTATATAATAAATTTATTTATTTATATAAGTTATATAATTATATAAATATATGGATCTTATGGATCTTATATAAGATCCAAGATTTGGACCACACACACAAGATTTGGGATCCAAGAGTCAATGCTCGATCCTGCAAGCACAAATAGGTGAGCACACACACACACACACACACACAGGCGGGACCAAAAAGCCAGAGCTCAACCCCTGCAAACAGAACCAGGTGAGAATACACACACACACACACACACACACACACACACACACACACACACACACACACACACACACACACTTGTTGATAATGGACTGTTTTGTGTTCGTATCCATGTGTACTATTGTCATGACCGACAGACACGTGAAGCTGTATGTGTTTATGTGTACCTGTAATTAAACTGACATGTGTACGGTAATTATCTGTATGTGTCCATTTTAAAGGTACATATTTTTGAATGTTTATTTATGTAAATTGATTGACATATGTACGTATGCCCGCGTTTAGTGTTACTGTAATTTATATGGTTAACATGTATACGTTTGAATGACATAGTTTCCCATTATTGTCACATTTTTTGTTACTGTTTCGCTGTTCACTCTCACTCTCTGACCCCCGTCGACTAATTGTGCTCACGTGTGTTTGTTCAAGGTACGGTAACCATTGGCTTTTTACCCAATAATTTGCAACTATTTGCAAACAAACATTTCTTAAATACATCTATGTTTCTGATAAATATTCTTTTTCCTAACATACAAGTCAATCACACAGTACCTAACCTCAGTCAGAAACACTTTTCTTACTATCTCTCACAACGTCTTTTGCATATATATCCTATCTTAATTAATTTATAATTTAAATTCATAACTGGCAACCTTCTTCCAGCGCCTTCAAGGCCACCAAACATCATTCCTTTCCATTAACCTCTCCCAAATTATCTTTTGCACCAATACACACACTAGGGGGCTTTATAGCTGAGTGGACAGCGCTCTCGACTCGTAATCCTAGGGTCAAAGTTCGATCCCCCGGTGATGGCGTAAACGAAAATCAGCAGAGTTTCATTCATTCTGATGCTCCTCTTACCGAGCAGTACATAGGTACTTGGGCATTAGACACCTGTTACGAGCTGCTTTCTTGGTGTGTGTATGTGGATTTTTTTTTTATTAGCTAGTAAAAATTGATTGATTCACAGTTGAGAGGCGGGCCGAAAGAGCAGAGCTCAACCCTCGCAAGAACAACTAGGTGAACACAACTAGATAAATACTAACTAACCTCGATCTCGTATAATCTACTACACACGCTACCACCTCCCCCCACTCCCTAAATCACTCTACATAAGTCATTAAAAATATAAAACAAATCAATTAATACACCAAAAATACTAACTATAAATAAAGGAACCAAATTTTAAACATACAGCGACTCCAGCGTGGTCTAGTCGGAGGAGAACGTGTTCTCATCTGGATAGATTGCGATCGAGCCTGTCGGAACGGTTGTGTAACTGTAGGGCACAAATATTTGTGTGTCCCCTCCTGTAGCTGCCTCTGTTTCGACAGGTTCCCTGGATAGCTGGAATTGGCCTGGCCCTTGGAAAGTGGGGAAGGGGTGAAAACCGTTGGGCCCATGCATGGATACCTTGGATCCATAGACCTAGGGTAGGTCTAATCACCTGGGATTCGAACCCACGGTGGGAATAAGTAAGGAGATTTGGGGGAGGAGGGACACAAATGGTTCCTGGAACCAAACCTCACATATATCCGGACACTCACACACACACACACACCCTTATCCGAACATTCACAGGGACACTCACACACACACATCCATAGACTGTGATAAGGGAGACCATCTGAGGGGACACAGATGGCCTCCTGAAACCACAGATGTAACCGGACACTCCGGTCCGGTTACATCATCCGGACACTCACAGTGACACTCAAACTCACACACTGACACACATCCATAGACACAAACTGCGATAAGGGAGACCATCTGAGGGGACACAGATGGCCTCCTGAAACCATAATCATCCGGACACTCACAGGGACCCCCACACTCACCCGGACACTCACACTGACACACATCCATAGACAAAAACTGTGATAAGGGAGACCATCTGAGGGGACACAGATGGCCTCCTGGACCCACAGGGTCCATATCCATACAGATCAATATTTAAATATACATGTATATTTATAAATATAATTTTTTTATATATTTTATTTATTTATTTAAATAAATATTATTTATTTAAAAATAATAAATTTTATATATTTAAATATATAATTTTTTCGTATATTTTATTATATAATAAATTTATTTATTTATATAAGTTATATAATTATATAAATATATGGATCTTATGGATCTTATATAAGATCCAAGATTTGGACCACACACACAAGATTTGGGATCCAAGAGTCAATGCTCGATCCTGCAAGCACAAATAGGTGAGCACACACACACACACACACACACAGGCGGGACCAAAAAGCCAGAGCTCAACCCCTGCAAACAGAACCAGGTGAGAATACACACACACACACACACACACACACACACACACACACACACACACACACACACACACACACACACACACACACACTTGTTGATAATGGACTGTTTTGTGTTCGTATCCATGTGTACTATTGTCATGACCGACAGACACGTGAAGCTGTATGTGTTTATGTGTACCTGTAATTAAACTGACATGTGTACGGTAATTATCTGTATGTGTCCATTTTAAAGGTACATATTTTTGAATGTTTATTTATGTAAATTGATTGACATATGTACGTATGCCCGCGTTTAGTGTTACTGTAATTTATATGGTTAACATGTATACGTTTGAATGACATAGTTTCCCATTATTGTCACATTTTTTGTTACTGTTTCGCTGTTCACTCTCACTCTCTGACCCCCGTCGACTAATTGTGCTCACGTGTGTTTGTTCAAGGTACGGTAACCATTGGCTTTTTACCCAATAATTTGCAACTATTTGCAAACAAACATTTCTTAAATACATCTATGTTTCTGATAAATATTCTTTTTCCTAACATACAAGTCAATCACACAGTACCTAACCTCAGTCAGAAACACTTTTCTTACTATCTCTCACAACGTCTTTTGCATATATATCCCATCTTAATTAATTTATAATTTAAATTCATAACTGGCAACCTTCTTCCAGCGCCTTCAAGGCCACCAAACATCATTCCTTTCCATTAACCTCTCCCAAATTATCTTTTGCACCAATACACACACTAGGGGGCTTTATAGCTGAGTGGACAGCGCTCTCGACTCGTAATCCTAGGGTCAAAGTTCGATCCCCCGGTGATGGCGTAAACGAAAATCAGCAGAGTTTCATTCATTCTGATGCTCCTCTTACCGAGCAGTACATAGGTACTTGGGCATTAGACACCTGTTACGAGCTGCTTTCTTGGTGTGTGTATGTGGATTTTTTTTTTATTAGCTAGTAAAAATTGATTGATTCACAGTTGAGAGGCGGGCCGAAAGAGCAGAGCTCAACCCTCGCAAGAACAACTAGGTGAACACAACTAGATAAATACTAACTAACCTCGATCTCGTATAATCTACTACACACGCTACCACCTCCCCCCACTCCCTAAATCACTCTACATAAGTCATTAAAAATATAAAACAAATCAATTAATACACCAAAAATACTAACTATAAATAAAGGAACCAAATTTTAAACATACAGCGACTCCAGCGTGGTCTAGTCGGAGGAGAACGTGTTCTCATCTGGATAGATTGCGA
Source organism: Procambarus clarkii (assembly GCF_040958095.1). NCBI lineage: Eukaryota > Metazoa > Arthropoda > Malacostraca > Decapoda > Cambaridae > Procambarus > Procambarus clarkii. Next base: position 15,221,422 of record NC_091215.1, read on the forward strand.
TCGAGCCTGTCGGAACGGTTGTGTAACTGTAGGGCACAAATATTTGTGTGTCCCCTCCTGTAGCTGCCTCTGTTTCGACAGGTTCCCTGGATAGCTGGAATTGGCCTGGCCCTTGGAAAGTGGGGAAGGGGTGAAAACCGTTGGGCCCATGCATGGATACCTTGGATCCATAGACCTAGGGTAGGTCTAATCACCTGGGATTCGAACCCACGGTGGGAATAAGTAAGGAGATTTGGGGGAGGAGGGACACAAATGGTTCCTGGAACCAAACCTCACATATATCCGGACACTCACACACACACACACACCCTTATCCGAACATTCACAGGGACACTCACACACACACATCCATAGACTGTGATAAGGGAGACCATCTGAGGGGACACAGATGGCCTCCTGAAACCACAGATGTAACCGGACACTCCGGTCCGGTTACATCATCCGGACACTCACAGTGACACTCAAACTCACACACTGACACACATCCATAGACACAAACTGCGATAAGGGAGACCATCTGAGGGGACACAGATGGCCTCCTGAAACCATAATCATCCGGACACTCACAGGGACCCCCACACTCACCCGGACACTCACACTGACACACATCCATAGACAAAAACTGTGATAAGGGAGACCATCTGAGGGGACACAGATGGCCTCCTGGACCCACAGGGTCCATATCCATACAGATCAATATTTAAATATACATGTATATTTATAAATATAATTTTTTTATATATTTTATTTATTTATTTAAATAAATATTATTTATTTAAAAATAATAAATTTTATATATTTAAATATATAATTTTTTCGTATATTTTATTATATAATAAATTTATTTATTTATATAAGTTATATAATTATATAAATATATGGATCTTATGGATCTTATATAAGATCCAAGATTTGGACCACACACACAAGATTTGGGATCCAAGAGTCAATGCTCGATCCTGCAAGCACAAATAGGTGAGCACACACACACACACACACACACAGGCGGGACCAAAAAGCCAGAGCTCAACCCCTGCAAACAGAACCAGGTGAGAATACACACACACACACACACACACACACACACACACACACACACACACACACACACACACACACACACACTTGTTGATAATGGACTGTTTTGTGTTCGTATCCATGTGTACTATTGTCATGACCGACAGACACGTGAAGCTGTATGTGTTTATGTGTACCTGTAATTAAACTGACATGTGTACGGTAATTATCTGTATGTGTCCATTTTAAAGGTACATATTTTTGAATGTTTATTTATGTAAATTGATTGACATATGTACGTATGCCCGCGTTTAGTGTTACTGTAATTTATATGGTTAACATGTATACGTTTGAATGACATAGTTTCCCATTATTGTCACATTTTTTGTTACTGTTTCGCTGTTCACTCTCACTCTCTGACCCCCGTCGACTAATTGTGCTCACGTGTGTTTGTTCAAGGTACGGTAACCATTGGCTTTTTACCCAATAATTTGCAACTATTTGCAAACAAACATTTCTAAAGAACATCTATGTTTCTGATAAATATTCTTTTTCCTAACATACAAGTCAATCACACAGTACCTAACCTCAGTCAGAAACACTTTTCTTACTATCTCTCACAACGTCTTTTGCATATATATCCTATCTTAATTAATTTATAATTTAAATTCATAACTGGCAACCTTCTTCCAGCGCCTTCAAGGCCACCAAACATCATTCCTTTCCATTAACCTCTCCCAAATTATCTTTTGCACCAATACACACACTAGGGGGCTTTATAGCTGAGTGGACAGCGCTCTCGACTCGTAATCCTAGGGTCAAAGTTCGATCCCCCGGTGATGGCGTAAACGAAAATCAGCAGAGTTTCATTCATTCTGATGCTCCTCTTACCGAGCAGTACATAGGTACTTGGGCATTAGACACCTGTTACGAGCTGCTTTCTTGGTGTGTGTATGTGGATTTTTTTTTTATTAGCTAGTAAAAATTGATTGATTCACAGTTGAGAGGCGGGCCGAAAGAGCAGAGCTCAACCCTCGCAAGAACAACTAGGTGAACACAACTAGATAAATACTAACTAACCACGATCTCGTATAATCTACTACACACGCTACCACCTCCCCCCACTCCCTAAATCACTCTACATAAGTCATTAAAAATATAAAACAAATCAATTAATACACCAAAAATACTAACTATAAATAAAGGAACCAAATTTTAAACATACAGCGACTCCAGCGTGGTCTAGTCGGAGGAGAACGTGTTCTCATCTGGATAGATTGCGATCGAGCCTGTCGGAACGGTTGTGTAACTGTAGGGCACAAATATTTGTGTGTCCCCTCCTGTAGCTGCCTCTGTTTCGACAGGTTCCCTGGATAGCTGGAATTGGCCTGGCCCTTGGAAAGTGGGGAAGGGGTGAAAACCGTTGGGCCCATGCATGGATACCTTGGATCCATAGACCTAGGGTAGGTCTAATCACCTGGGATTCGAACCCACGGTGGGAATAAGTAAGGAGATTTGGGGGAGGAGGGACACAAATGGTTCCTGGAACCAAACCTCACATATATCCGGACACTCACACACACACACACACCCTTATCCGAACATTCACAGGGACACTCACACACACACATCCATAGACTGTGATAAGGGAGACCATCTGAGGGGACACAGATGGCCTCCTGAAACCACAGATGTAACCGGACACTCCGGTCCGGTTACATCATCCGGACACTCACAGTGACACTCAAACTCACACACTGACACACATCCATAGACACAAACTGCGATAAGGGAGACCATCTGAGGGGACACAGATGGCCTCCTGAAACCATAATCATCCGGACACTCACAGGGACCCCCACACTCACCCGGACACTCACACTGACACACATCCATAGACAAAAACTGTGATAAGGGAGACCATCTGAGGGGACACAGATGGCCTCCTGGACCCACAGGGTCCATATCCATACAGATCAATATTTAAATATACATGTATATTTATAAATATAATTTTTTTATATATTTTATTTATGTATTTAAATAAATATTATTTATTTAAAAATAATAAATTTTATATATTAAAATATATAATTTTTTCGTATATTTTATTATATAATAAATTTATTTATTTATATAAGTTATATAATTATATAAATATATGGATCTTATGGATCTTATATAAGATCCAAGATTTGGACCACACACACAAGATTTGGGATCCAAGAGTCAATGCTCGATCCTGCAAGCACAAATAGGTGAGCACACACACACACACACACACACACACACACAGGCGGGACCAAAAAGCCAGAGCTCAACCCCTGCAAACAGAACCAGGTGAGAATACACACACACACACACACACACACACACACACACACACACACACACACACACACACACACACACACACACACTTGTTGATAATGGACTGTTTTGTGTTCGTATCCATGTGTACTATTGTCATGACCGACAGACACGTGAAGCTGTATGTGTTTATGTGTACCTGTAATTAAACTGACATGTGTACGGTAATTATCTGTATGTGTCCATTTTAAAGGTACATATTTTTGAATGTTTATTTATGTAAATTGATTGACATATGTACGTATGCCCGCGTTTAGTGTTACTGTAATTTATATGGTTAACATGTATACGTTTGAATGACATAGTTTCCCATTATTGTCACATTTTTTGTTACTGTTTCGCTGTTCACTCTCACTCTCTGACCCCCGTCGACTAATTGTGCTCACGTGTGTTTGTTCAAGGTACGGTAACCATTGGCTTTTTACCCAATAATTTGCAACTATTTGCAAACAAACATTTCTAAAGAACATCTATGTTTCTGATAAATATTCTTTTTCCTAACATACAAGTCAATCACACAGTACCTAACCTCAGTCAGAAACACTTTTCTTACTATCTCTCACAACGTCTTTTGCATATATATCCTATCTTAATTAATTTATAATTTAAATTCATAACTGGCAACCTTCTTCCAGCGCCTTCAAGGCCACCAAACATCATTCCTTTCCATTAACCTCTCCCAAATTATCTTTTGCACCAATACACACACTAGGGGGCTTTATAGCTGAGTGGACAGCGCTCTCGACTCGTAATCCTAGGGTCAAAGTTCGATCCCCCGGTGATGGCGTAAACGAAAATCAGCAGAGTTTCATTCATTCTGATGCTCCTCTTACCGAGCAGTACATAGGTACTTGGGCATTAGACACCTGTTACGAGCTGCTTTCTTGGTGTGTGTATGTGGATTTTTTTTTTATTAGCTAGTAAAAATTGATTGATTCACAGTTGAGAGGCGGGCCGAAAGAGCAGAGCTCAACCCTCGCAAGAACAACTAGGTGAACACAACTAGATAAATACTAACTAACCACGATCTCGTATAATCTACTACACACGCTACCACCTCCCCCCACTCCCTAAATCACTCTACATAAGTCATTAAAAATATAAAACAAATCAATTAATACACCAAAAATACTAACTATAAATAAAGGAACCAAATTTTAAACATACAGCGACTCCAGCGTGGTCTAGTCGGAGGAGAACGTGTTCTCATCTGGATAGATTGCGATCGAGCCTGTCGGAACGGTTGTGTAACTGTAGGGCACAAATATTTGTGTGTCCCCTCCTGTAGCTGCCTCTGTTTCGACAGGTTCCCTGGATAGCTGGAATTGGCCTGGCCCTTGGAAAGTGGGGAAGGGGTGAAAACCGTTGGGCCCATGCATGGATACCTTGGATCCATAGACCTAGGGTAGGTCTAATCACCTGGGATTCGAACCCACGGTGGGAATAAGTAAGGAGATTTGGGGGAGGAGGGACACAAATGGTTCCTGGAACCAAACCTCACATATATCCGGACACTCACACACACACACACACCCTTATCCGAACATTCACAGGGACACTCACACACACACATCCATAGACTGTGATAAGGGAGACCATCTGAGGGGACACAGATGGCCTCCTGAAACCACAGATGTAACCGGACACTCCGGTCCGGTTACATCATCCGGACACTCACAGTGACACTCAAACTCACACACTGACACACATCCATAGACACAAACTGCGATAAGGGAGACCATCTGAGGGGACACAGATGGCCTCCTGAAACCATAATCATCCGGACACTCACAGGGACCCCCACACTCACCCGGACACTCACACTGACACACATCCATAGACAAAAACTGTGATAAGGGAGACCATCTGAGGGGACACAGATGGCCTCCTGGACCCACAGGGTCCATATCCATACAGATCAATATTTAAATATACATGTATATTTATAAATATAATTTTTTTATATATTTTATTTATGTATTTAAATAAATATTATTTATTTAAAAATAATAAATTTTATATATTAAAATATATAATTTTTTCGTATATTTTATTATATAATAAATTTATTTATTTATATAAGTTATATAATTATATAAATATATGGATCTTATGGATCTTATATAAGATCCAAGATTTGGACCACACACACAAGATTTGGGATCCAAGAGTCAATGCTCGATCCTGCAAGCACAAATAGGTGAGCACACACACACACACACACACACAGGCGGGACCAAAAAGCCAGAGCTCAACCCCTGCAAACAGAACCAGGTGAGAATACACACACACACACACACACACACACACACACACACACACACACACACACACACACACACTTGTTGATAATGGACTGTTTTGTGTTCGTATCCATGTGTACTATTGTCATGACCGACAGACACGTGAAGCTGTATGTGTTTATGTGTACCTGTAATTAAACTGACATGTGTACGGTAATTATCTGTATGTGTCCATTTTAAAGGTACATATTTTTGAATGTTTATTTATGTAAATTGATTGACATATGTACGTATGCCCGCGTTTAGTGTTACTGTAATTTATATGGTTAACATGTATACGTTTGAATGACATAGTTTCCCATTATTGTCACATTTTTTGTTACTGTTTCGCTGTTCACTCTCACTCTCTGACCCCCGTCGACTAATTGTGCTCACGTGTGTTTGTTCAAGGTACGGTAACCATTGGCTTTTTACCCAATAATTTGCAACTATTTGCAAACAAACATTTCTAAAGAACATCTATGTTTCTGATAAATATTCTTTTTCCTAACATACAAGTCAATCACACAGTACCTAACCTCAGTCAGAAACACTTTTCTTACTATCTCTCACAACGTCTTTTGCATATATATCCTATCTTAATTAATTTATAATTTAAATTCATAACTGGCAACCTTCTTCCAGCGCCTTCAAGGCCACCAAACATCATTCCTTTCCATTAACCTCTCCCAAATTATCTTTTGCACCAATACACACACTAGGGGGCTTTATAGCTGAGTGGACAGCGCTCTCGACTCGTAATCCTAGGGTCAAAGTTCGATCCCCCGGTGATGGCGTAAACGAAAATCAGCAGAGTTTCATTCATTCTGATGCTCCTCTTACCGAGCAGTACATAGGTACTTGGGCATTAGACACCTGTTACGAGCTGCTTTCTTGGTGTGTGTATGTGGATTTTTTTTTTATTAGCTAGTAAAAATTGATTGATTCACAGTTGAGAGGCGGGCCGAAAGAGCAGAGCTCAACCCTCGCAAGAACAACTAGGTGAACACAACTAGATAAATACTAACTAACCACGATCTCGTATAATCTACTACACACGCTACCACCTCCCCCCACTCCCTAAATCACTCTACATAAGTCATTAAAAATATAAAACAAATCAATTAATACACCAAAAATACTAACTATAAATAAAGGAACCAAATTTTAAACATACAGCGACTCCAGCGTGGTCTAGTCGGAGGAGAACGTGTTCTCATCTGGATAGATTGCGATCGAGCCTGTCGGAACGGTTGTGTAACTGTAGGGCACAAATATTTGTGTGTCCCCTCCTGTAGCTGCCTCTGTTTCGACAGGTTCCCTGGATAGCTGGAATTGGCCTGGCCCTTGGAAAGTGGGGAAGGGGTGAAAACCGTTGGGCCCATGCATGGATACCTTGGATCCATAGACCTAGGGTAGGTCTAATCACCTGGGATTCGAACCCACGGTGGGAATAAGTAAGGAGATTTGGGGGAGGAGGGACACAAATGGTTCCTGGAACCAAACCTCACATATATCCGGACACTCACACACACACACACACCCTTATCCGAACATTCACAGGGACACTCACACACACACATCCATAGACTGTGATAAGGGAGACCATCTGAGGGGACACAGATGGCCTCCTGAAACCACAGATGTAACCGGACACTCCGGTCCGGTTACATCATCCGGACACTCACAGTGACACTCAAACTCACACACTGACACACATCCATAGACACAAACTGCGATAAGGGAGACCATCTGAGGGGACACAGATGGCCTCCTGAAACCATAATCATCCGGACACTCACAGGGACCCCCACACTCACCCGGACACTCACACTGACACACATCCATAGACAAAAACTGTGATAAGGGAGACCATCTGAGGGGACACAGATGGCCTCCTGGACCCACAGGGTCCATATCCATACAGATCAATATTTAAATATACATGTATATTTATAAATATAATTTTTTTATATATTTTATTTATGTATTTAAATAAATATTATTTATTTAAAAATAATAAATTTTATATATTAAAATATATAATTTTTTCGTATATTTTATTATATAATAAATTTATTTATTTATATAAGTTATATAATTATATAAATATATGGATCTTATGGATCTTATATAAGATCCAAGATTTGGACCACACACACAAGATTTGGGATCCAAGAGTCAATGCTGGATCCCGCAAGCACAAATAGGTGAGTACACACACACACACACACACACACACACACACACAGGCGGGACCAAAAAGCCAGAGCTCAATCCCTGCAAACAGAACCAGGTGAGAATACACACACACACACACACACACACTAGTTGATAATGGACTGTTTTGTGTTCGTATCCATGTGTACTATTGTCATGACCGACAGACACGTGAAGCTGTATGTGTTTATGTGTACCTGTAATTAAACTGACATGTGTACGGTAATTATCTGTATGTGTCCATTTTAAAGGTACATATTTTTGAATGTTTATTTATGTAAATTGATTGACATATGTACGTATGCCCGCGTTTAGTGTTACTGTAATTTATATGGTTAACATGTATACGTTTGAATGACATAGTTTCCCATTATTGTCACATTTTTGGTTACTGTTTCGCTGTTCACTCTCACTCTCTGACCCCCATCGACTAATTGTGCTCACGTGTGTTTGTTCAAGGTACGGTAACCATTGGCTTTTTACCCAATAATTTGCAACTATTTGCAAACAAACATTTCTAAAGAACATCTATGTTTCTGATAAATATTCTTTTTCCTAACATACAAGTCAATCACACAGTACCTAACCTCAGTCAGAAACACTTTTCTTACTATCTCTCACAACGTCTTTTGCATATATATCCTATCTTAATCAATTTATAATTTAAATTCATAACTGGCAACCCTCTTCCAGCGCCTTCAAGGCCACCAAACATCATTCCTTTAAATTAACCTCTCCCAAATTATCTTTTGCACCAATACACACACTAGGGGGCTTTATAGCTGAGTGAACAGCGCTCTCGACTCGTAATCCTAGTGTCAAAGTTCGATCCCCCGGTGATGGCGTAAACGAAAATCAGCAGAGTTTCATTCATTCTGATGCTCCTCTTACCGAGCAGTACATAGGTTTTTGGGCATTAGACACCTGTTACGGGCTGCTTTCTTGGTGTGTGTATGTGGATTTTTTTTATTAGCTAGTAAAAATTGATTGATTCACAGTTGAGAGGCGGGCCGAAAGAGCAGAGCTCAACCCTCGCAAGATCAACTAGGTGAACACAACTAGATAAATACTAACTAACCACGATCTCGTATAATCTACTACACACGCTACCACCTCCCCCCACTCCCTAAATCACTCTACATAAGTCATTAAAAATATAAAACAAATCTATTAATACACCAAAAATACTAACTATAAATAAAGGATCCAAATTTTAAACATACAGCGACTCCAGCGTGGTCTAGTCGGAGGAGAACGTGTTCTCATCTGGATAGATTGTGATCGAGCCTGTCGGAACGGTTGTGTAACTGCAGGGCACAAATATTTGTGTGTCCCCTCCTGTAGCTGCCTCTGTTTCGACAGGTTCCCTGGATAGCTGGAATTGGCCTGGCCCTAGGAAAGTGGGGAAGGGGTGAAATCCGTTGGGCCCACGGATGGATACCTTGGATCCATAGACCTAGGGTAGGTCTAATCACCTGGGATTCGAACCCACGGTTGGAATAAGGGAGGAGATTTAGGGGAGGAGGGACACAAATCGTTCCTGGAACCAAACCTCACATATATCCGGACACTCACACACACACACACACACCCTTATCCGAACATTCACAGGGACACTCACACACACACATCCATAGACTGTGATAAGGGAGACCATCTGAGGGGACACAGATGGCCTCCTGAAACCACAGATGTAACCGGACACTCCGGTCCGGTTACATCATCCGGACACTCACAGTGACACTCACACTCACACACTGACACACATCCATAGACACAAACTGTGATTAGGGAGACCATCTGAGGGGACACAGATGGACTCCTGAAACCATAATCATCCGGACACTCACAGGGACCCCCACACTCACCCGGACACTCACACTAACACACTGACACACATCCATAGACAAAAACTGTGATATGGGAGACCATCTGAGGGGACACAGATGGCCTCCTGGACCCACAGGGTCCATATCCATACAGATCAATATATAAATATACATATATATTTATAAATATAATTTTTTTATATATTTTATTTATATATTTTATTTAAATAAATATTATTTATTTAAAAATAATAAATTTTATGTATTTAAATATATCGTTTTTTTTTCGTATATTTGATTATATAATAAATTTATTTATTTATATAATTTATATAATTATATAAATATATGGATCTTATGGATCTTATATAAGATCCAAGATTTGGACCACACACACAAGATTTGGGATCCAAGAGTCAATGCTCGATCCTGCAAGCACAAATAGGTGAGTACACACACACACACACAGGCGGGACCAAAAAGCCAGAGCTCAACCCCTGCAAACAGAACCAGGTGAGAATACACACACACACACACACACACACACACACACACTAGTTGATAATGGACTGTTTTGTGTTCGTATCCATGTGTACTATTGTCATGACCGTCAGACACGTGAAGCTGTATGTGTTTATGTGTACCTGTAATTAAACTGACATGTGTACGGTAATTATCTGTGTGTGTCCATTTTAAAGGTACATATTTTTTAATGTTTATTTATGTAAATTGATTGACATGTGTACGTATGCCCGCGTTTAGTGTTACTGTAATTTATATGGTTAACATGTATACGTTTGAATGACATAGTTTCCCATTATTGTCACATTTTTTGTTACTGTTTCGCTGTTCACTCTCACTCTCTGACCCCCGTCGACTAATTGTGCTCACGTGTGTTTGTTCAAGGTACGGTAACCATTGGCTTTTTACCCAATAATTTGCAACTATTTGCAAACAAACATTTCTAAAGAACATCTATGTTTCTGATAAATATTCTTTTTCCTAACATACAAGTCAATCACACAGTACATAACCTCAGTCAGAAACACTTTTCTTACTATCTCTCACAACGTCTTTTGCATATATATCCTATCTTAATCAATTTATAATTTAAATTCATAACTGGCAACCCTCTTCCAGCGCCTTCATGGCCACCAAACATCATTCCTTTCCATTAACCACTCCCAAATTATCTTTTGCACCAATACACACACTAGGGGGCTTTATAGCTGAGTGGACAGCACTCTCGACTCGTAATCCTAGGGTCAAAGTTCGATCCCCCGGTGATGGCGTAAACGAAAATCAGCAGAGTTTCATTCATTCTGATGCTCCTCTTACCGAGCAGTACATAGGTACTTGGGCATTAGACACCTGTTACGGGCTGCTTTCTTGGTGTGTGTGTATGTGGGTTTTTTTTTATTAGCTAGTAAAAATTGATTGATTCACAGTTGAGAGGCGAACCGAAAGAGCAGAGCTCAACCCTCGCAAGAACAACTAGGTGAACACAACTAGATAAATACTAACTAACCACGATCTCGTATAATCTACTACACACGCTACCACCTCCCCCCACTCCCTAAATCACTCTACATATGTCGTTAAAAATATAAAACAAATCAATTAATACACCAAAAATACTAACTATAAATAAAGGAACCAAATTTTAAACATACAGCGACTCCAGCGTGGTCTAGTCGGAGGAGAACGTGTTCTCATCTGGATAGATTGTGATCGAGCCTGTCGGAACGGTTGTGTAACTGCAGGGCACAAATATTTGTGTGTCCCCTCCTGTAGCTGCCTCTGTTTCGACAGGTTCCCTGGATAGCTGGAATTGGCCTGGCCCTAGGAAAGTGGGGAAGGGGTGAAATCCGTTGGGCCCACGGATGGATACCTTGGATCCATAGACCTAGGGTAGGTCTAATCACCTGGGATTCGAACCCACGGTGGGAATAAGGGAGGAGATTTGGGGGAGGAGGGACACAAATGGTTCCTGGAACCAAACCTCACATATATCCGGACACTCACACACACACACGTACACACACCCCCTTATCCGAACATTCACAGGGACACTCACACACACACATCCATAGACTGTGATAAGGGAGACCATCTGAGGGGACACAGATGGCCTCCTGGACCCACAGGGTCCATATCCATACAGATCAATATATAAATATACATATATATTTATAAATATAATTTTTTTATATATTTTATTTATTTATTTAAATAAATATTATTTATTTAAAAATAATAAATTTTATATATTTAAATATATCATTTTTTTCGTATATTTTATTATATAATAAATTTATTTATTTATATAATTTATATAATTATATAAATATATGGATCTTATGGATCTTATATAAGATCCAAGATTTGGACCACACACACAAGATTTGGGATCCAAGAGTCAATGCTCGATCCCGAAAGCACAAATAGGTGAGTACACACACACACACACACACACACACACACACACACAGGCGGGACCAAAAAGCCAGAGCTCAATCCCTGCAAACAGAACCAGGTGAGAATACACACACACACGCACACACACACACACACACACTAGTTGATAATGGACTGTTTTGTGTTCGTATCCATGTGTACTATTGTCATGACCGACAGACACGTGAAGCTGTATGTGTTTATGTGTACCTGTAATTAAACTGACATGTGTACGGTAATTATCTGTATGTGTCCATTTTAAAGGTACATATTTTTGAATGTTTATTTATGTAAATTGATTGACATATGTACGTATGCCCGCGTTTAGTGTTACTGTAATTTATATGGTTAACATGTAAACGTTTGAATGACATAGTTTCCCATTATTGTCACATTTTTGGTTACTGTTTCGCTGTTCACTCTCACTCTCTGACCCCCGTCGACTAATTGTGCTCACGTGTGTTTGTTCAAGGTACGGTAACCATTGGCTTTTTACCCAATAATTTGCAACTATTTGCAAACAAACATTTCTAAAGAACATCTATGTTTCTGATAAATATTCTTTTTCCTAACATTCAAGTCAATCACACAGTACCTAACCTCAGTCAGAAACACTTTTCTTACTATCTCTCACAACGTCTTTTGCATATATATCCTATCTTAATCAATTTATAATTTAAATTCATAACTGGCAACCCTCTTCCAGCGCCTTCAAGGCCACCAAACATCATTCCTTTAAATTAACCTCTCCCAAATTATCTTTTGCACCAATACACACACTAGGGGGCTTTATAGCTGAGTGAACAGCGCTCTCGACTCGTAATCCTAGTGTCAAAGTTCGATCCCCCGGTGATGGCGTAAACGAAAATCAGCAGAGTTTCATTCATTCTGATGCTCCTCTTACCGAGCAGTACATAGGTTTTTGGGCATTAGACACCTGTTACGGGCTGCTTTCTTGGTGTGTGTATGTGGATTTTTTTTATTAGCTAGTAAAAATTGATTGATTCACAGTTGAGAGGCGGGCCGAAAGAGCAGAGCTCAACCCTCGCAAGATCAACTAGGTGAACACAACTAGATAAATACTAACTAACCACGATCTCGTATAATCTACTACACACGCTACCACCTCCCCCCACTCCCTAAATCACTCTACATAAGTCATTAAAAATATAAAACAAATCTATTAATACACCAAAAATACTAACTATAAATAAAGGATCCAAATTTTAAACATACAGCGACTCCAGCGTGGTCTAGTCGGAGGAGAACGTGTTCTCATCTGGATAGATTGTGATCGAGCCTGTCGGAACGGTTGTGTAACTGCAGGGCACAAATATTTGTGTGTCCCCTCCTGTAGCTGCCTCTGTTTCGACAGGTTCCCTGGATAGCTGGAATTGGCCTGGCCCTAGGAAAGTGGGGAAGGGGTGAAATCCGTTGGGCCCACGGATGGATACCTTGGATCCATAGACCTAGGGTAGGTCTAATCACCTGGGATTCGAACCCACGGTTGGAATAAGGGAGGAGATTTAGGGGAGGAGGGACACAAATCGTTCCTGGAACCAAACCTCACATATATCCGGACACTCACACACACACACACACACCCTTATCCGAACATTCACAGGGACACTCACACACACACATCCATAGACTGTGATAAGGGAGACCATCTGAGGGGACACAGATGGCCTCCTGAAACCACAGATGTAACCGGACACTCCGGTCCGGTTACATCATCCGGACACTCACAGTGACACTCACACTCACACACTGACACACATCCATAGACACAAACTGTGATTAGGGAGACCATCTGAGGGGACACAGATGGACTCCTGAAACCATAATCATCCGGACACTCACAGGGACCCCCACACTCACCCGGACACTCACACTAACACACTGACACACATCCATAGACAAAAACTGTGATATGGGAGACCATCTGAGGGGACACAGATGGCCTCCTGGACCCACAGGGTCCATATCCATACAGATCAATATATAAATATACATATATATTTATAAATATAATTTTTTTATATATTTTATTTATTTATTTAAATAAATATTATTTATTTAAAAATAATAAATTTTATGTATTTAAATATATCGTTTTTTTTCGTATATTTGATTATATAATAAATTTATTTATTTATATAATTTATATAATTATATAAATATATGGATCTTATGGATCTTATATAAGATCCAAGATTTGGACCACACACACAAGATTTGGGATCCAAGAGTCAATGCTCGATCCTGCAAGCACAAATAGGTGAGTACACACACACACACACAGGCGGGACCAAAAAGCCAGAGCTCAACCCCTGCAAACAGAACCAGGTGAGAATACACACACACACACACACACACACACACACACACACACACACTAGTTGATAATGGACTGTTTTGTGTTCGTATCCATGTGTACTATTGTCATGACCGTCAGACACGTGAAGCTGTATGTGTTTATGTGTACCTGTAATTAAACTGACATGTGTACGGTAATTATCTGTGTGTGTCCATTTTAAAGGTACATATTTTTTAATGTTTATTTATGTAAATTGATTGACATGTGTACGTATGCCCGCGTTTAGTGTTACTGTAATTTATATGGTTAACATGTATACGTTTGAATGACATAGTTTCCCATTATTGTCACATTTTTTGTTACTGTTTCGCTGTTCACTCTCACTCTCTGACCCCCGTCGACTAATTGTGCTCACGTGTGTTTGTTCAAGGTACGGTAACCATTGGCTTTTTACCCAATAATTTGCAACTATTTGCAAACAAACATTTCTAAAGAACATCTATGTTTCTGATAAATATTCTTTTTCCTAACATACAAGTCAATCACACAGTACATAACCTCAGTCAGAAACACTTTTCTTACTATCTCTCACAACGTCTTTTGCATATATATCCTATCTTAATCAATTTATAATTTAAATTCATAACTGGTAACCCTCTTCCAGCGCCTTCATGGCCACCAAACATCATTCCTTTCCATTAACCACTCCCAAATTATCTTTTGCACCAATACACACACTAGGGGGCTTTATAGCTGAGTGGACAGCACTCTCGACTCGTAATCCTAGGGTCAAAGTTCGATCCCCCGGTGATGGCGTAAACGAAAATCAGCAGAGTTTCATTCATTCTGATGCTCCTCTTACCGAGCAGTACATAGGTACTTGGGCATTAGACACCTGTTACGGGCTGCTTTCTTGGTGTGTGTGTATGTGGGTTTTTTTTTATTAGCTAGTAAAAATTGATTGATTCACAGTTGAGAGGCGAACCGAAAGAGCAGAGCTCAACCCTCGCAAGAACAACTAGGTGAACACAACTAGATAAATACTAACTAACCACGATCTCGTATAATCTACTACACACGCTACCACCTCCCCCCACTCCCTAAATCACTCTACATATGTCGTTAAAAATATAAAACAAATCAATTAATACACCAAAAATACTAACTATAAATAAAGGAACCAAATTTTAAACATACAGCGACTCCAGCGTGGTCTAGTCGGAGGAGAACGTGTTCTCATCTGGATAGATTGTGATCGAGCCTGTCGGAACGGTTGTGTAACTGCAGGGCACAAATATTTGTGTGTCCCCTCCTGTAGCTGCCTCTGTTTCGACAGGTTCCCTGGATAGCTGGAATTGGCCTGGCCCTAGGAAAGTGGGGAAGGGGTGAAATCCGTTGGGCCCACGGATGGATACCTTGGATCCATAGACCTAGGGTAGGTCTAATCACCTGGGATTCGAACCCACGGTGGGAATAAGGGAGGAGATTTGGGGGAGGAGGGACACAAATGGTTCCTGGAACCAAACCTCACATATATCCGGACACTCACACACACACACGTACACACACACCCTTATCCGAACATTCACAGGGACACTCACACACACACATCCATAGACTGTGATAAGGGAGACCATCTGAGGGGACACAGATGGCCTCCTGGACCCACAGGGTCCATATCCATACAGATCAATATATAAATATACATATATATTTATAAATATAATTTTTTTATATATTTTATTTATTTATTTAAATAAATATTATTTATTTAAAAATAATAAATTTTATATATTTAAATATATCATTTTTTTCGTATATTTTATTATATAATAAATTTATTTATTTATATAATTTATATAATTATATAAATATATGGATCTTATGGATCTTATATAAGATCCAAGATTTGGACCACACACACAAGATTTGGGATCCAAGAGTCAATGCTCGATCCCGAAAGCACAAATAGGTGAGTACACACACACACACACACACACACACACACACACACAGGCGGGACCAAAAAGCCAGAGCTCAATCCCTGCAAACAGAACCAGGTGAGAATACACACACACACGCACACACACACACACACACACTAGTTGATAATGGACTGTTTTGTGTTCGTATCCATGTGTACTATTGTCATGACCGACAGACACGTGAAGCTGTATGTGTTTATGTGTACCTGTAATTAAACTGACATGTGTACGGTAATTATCTGTATGTGTCCATTTTAAAGGTACATATTTTTGAATGTTTATTTATGTAAATTGATTGACATATGTACGTATGCCCGCGTTTAGTGTTACTGTAATTTATATGGTTAACATGTAAACGTTTGAATGACATAGTTTCCCATTATTGTCACATTTTTGGTTACTGTTTCGCTGTTCACTCTCACTCTCTGACCCCCGTCGACTAATTGTGCTCACGTGTGTTTGTTCAAGGTACGGTAACCATTGGCTTTTTACCCAATAATTTGCAACTATTTGCAAACAAACATTTCTAAAGAACATCTATGTTTCTGATAAATATTCTTTTTCCTAACATTCAAGTCAATCACACAGTACCTAACCTCAGTCAGAAACACTTTTCTTACTATCTCTCACAACGTCTTTTGCATATATATCCTATCTTAATCAATTTATAATTTAAATTCATAACTGGCAACCCTCTTCCAGCGCCTTCAAGGCCACCAAACATCATTCCTTTTCATTAACCTCTCCCAAATTATCTTTTGCACCAATACACACACTAGGGGGCTTTATAGCTGAGTGAACAGCGTTCTCGACTCGTAATCCTAGGGTCAAAGTTCGATCCCCCGGTGATGGCGTAAACGAAAATCAGCAGAGTTTCATTCATTCTGATGCTCCTCTTACCGAGCAGTACATAGGTTTTTGGGCATTAGACACCTGTTACGGGCTGCTTTCTTGGTGTGTGTATGTGGATTTTTTTTATTAGCTAGTAAAAATTGATTGATTCACAGTTGAGAGGCGGGCCGAAAGAGCAGAGCTCAACCCTCGCAAGATCAACTAGGTGAACACAACTAGATAAATACTAACTAACCACGATCTCGTATAATCTACTACACACGCTACCACCTCCCCCCACTCCCTAAATCACTCTACATAAGTCATTAAAAATATAAAACAAATCTATTAATACACCAAAAATACTAACTATAAATAAAGGAACCAAATTTTAAACATACAGCGACTCCAGCGTGGTCTAGTCGGAGGAGAACGTGTTCTCATCTGCATAGATTGTGATCGAGCCTGTCGGAACGGTTGTGTAACTGCAGGGCACAAATATTTGTGTGTCTCTCCTGTAGCTGCCTCTGTTTCGACAGGTTCCCTGGATAGCTGGAATTGGCCTGGCCCTAGGAAAGTGGGGAAGGGGTGAAATCCGTTGGGCCCACGGATGGATACCTTGGATCCATAGACCTAGGGTAGGTCTAATCACCTGGGATTCGAACCCACGGTGGGAATAAGGGAGGAGATTTAGGGGAGGAGGGACACAAATGGTTCCTGGAACCAAACCTCACATATATCCGGACACTCACACACACACACACACACCCTTATCCGAACATTCACAGGGACACTCACACACACACATCCATAGACTGTGATAAGGGAGACCATCTGAGGGGACACAGATGGCCTCCTGAAACCACAGATGTAACCGGACACTCCGGTCCGGTTACATCATCCGGACACTCACAGTGACACTCACACTCACACACTGACACACATCTATAGACACAAACTGTGATTAGGGAGACCATCTGAGGGGACACAGATGGCCTCCTGAAACCATAATCATCCGGACACTCACAGGGACCCCCACACTCACCCGGACACTCACACTAACACACTGACACACATCCATAGACAAAAACTGTGATAAGGGAGACCATCTGAGGGGACACAGATGGTCTCCTGGACCCACAGGGTCCATATCCATACAGATCAATATTTAAATATACATATATATTATAGGAAGGGAGTACCACCTCTAGCTGGAAGAAGGGGGACCCATAGCCTCGGAGGAAACCACGCATAACGCATTAGAGGGAATGTTTAGATCCCCTCCAATACAGTTTCTGTGTGGTTTTCTCCTACCACCCCCTTCCTTGAATATTTTTTGTGCTTTATTATGCATTTGATGGTTACAAGATATACATGGGTTGATACAAAAATAATAATGCAAAAAGGTGCTTAAAGGTTATGGATCTCTTGAAGAACACAACAATGGGAAACATTGATGAATGTCACAGACGGGTTCGATCATTGTTGCAAGTCAAACACTTCTTCGAATTCCTCTGAAGTTGGACTAGTGCCCAAGACGCAACAGGCATTTCCCCTTTGAATCGCAACACTGAGGCGCTGGAACAAGAAACTTTTTGCTCTCTGGTCTTTTGTAGCGCTGATCAATTTGTCCCCCAATTCCTTCAGGAACTTCAATGCACATTTTCCCCACGAACCGAGGGTCTCCGAGCCGATCGGAACAAAGCTGTAGCAGTGTGCTAGACCTCTGTATTTAATAATTTTCTGCGATTCCCTGAAAGAAGCAGCACCACCGCTTTCACGTGTGCTGTAGTGGAGGTAGGTACTGGCCAGTGTGGCAGCGCACGTGTAGTCCCATACCACTTGCTTACCATCCTTCCAAGGTAGCAAGGTGACCCCATCAGGGCGCTTCTGAGGGTCGTTAGGTCTGGATAAGTGTGGTTCTCTTTGTGCCGGGCAGCGGGCTGTGGCGAGGCTCCTCTTGATGATGTCGTTGACTTCTTCATGTCTTGCAATTTTACCCTGTGATTTACGACATACCAGACCATGACGACCATATTGGTCTGCCATCGCAGTTCCGCAGATGCACCTATGTTCGGTGGGGATGGGGGCGGCAAGGCGAAGGGCAACTCCAATGCGGAGAGCGTCATGACTGAGGCGAGTTCCCAGGGCTGCATTGGGCACAGCAAATAAAAAATCCCCGGCGTGGGGTGCTGTTACCGCTAGGAGGCGGGCTTTGTTTTCAGCATCAGCGTTGTCAATCATTGCTGTGACAGTCTTTTCCATTATGGGGCTATCCCAGTGGGCCTGCTTGTGGTCTTTTGGGACTTGTGGTCGGGGTTGAGGGTGTGCAATGGTGTCCCATTGTCTGGCTGCTTCGATGAACGTTTGATCATGAGTTCCCGCTGTCTCTCTCATACGCTCTGGTAGGATCTGCCCTACCAATTCGTTGGCTGCTGTACATGAGGATAAGAATGCTGGAAGTGCTACCTCAGTTGCCTTTCGTATGCCTATCCCTCCAAATCTCACTGGTAGTGTTGCTTGGTCCCACTGACTGTCATCTAAATCTAGGTTGAGCGCCTTCCTGAATATTGACCTGAGGAGCTCATCATATTGATTTAGAAGTGGGTTGCCAAAAGTTGGTGCACACCTTAAGAAGTATGTTAGCCTGGGCAGGGTAAGGCACTTTGTGAGAAGGTAGAGGGCATCGTGGGAGTCCAAGTCCCCAATTCTCTCTTCCATCCTCTTTAGGTCTCTAAACTTTTCGTCAAGGACTGCAGCAATAGCATTGTGGCCCAGAGGTGCTCCGAGTAGTGTGCTGTCGGTAGGTTTAACGACTGAGGCTTCTGGTAGAACTGATTTCACTGCTCTAATGATTACTTCACTAGATGCAATAATTTCGCACTTGGAGGGGCTAAGAACGAGACCCATGGACTCCCCCCGTGTCTTCACCAGCTGTAAGTCTTCTAGCAGGGAATCTTGTGTGCCTGCCAGAGTGCCATCATCCAGGAACCAGATGTTGAGCTCGCTGGACAGTCTGGTTGTAATTTCTCGAACCGCTATGCAAAAGAGGAACGGTGCAAGTGGGTCACCCTGTTGAATTCCCTCTGCTGAGGTGACTTCATGTTTGCCAAACAGGAGGGTTGAGTCTTTGCTGTAGCCTGCTGACACAAACGGGAGAATGCTTGGGCAATGTTCCTGGACTGCAGTGAGGATTGCTTCCCTTTTGACCGAGTTGAAAGCGTTTTTAAAATCTAATTTTACTACTGCCTGGTCTTCAGTAAGAGAGCTAATGTAGGCTCGTGCAGCATGAGCCGCTGCTTCACAGCCTTGGGGAACTCCAAACCCCAGCTGGTTGGGTTGCAGCATGGTGGCTGCTTCCGTTCGGATACTTCTGACAGCAGCCCTTGCAACTAGGCGGCGAAGGGTATTACCAACGGCAATGGGTCTGATTCCTCCCCCCTTCTTTTTGAGGGCACATAGGGATGCACCAAAGAAGAATGGTTTGATTTCATCAGGGATTAACCCGGCGAGGCAGTTGTTGACAAACGTTGTGATTTCTGTCAGGAGCGCTTCTGCAGCTGGGCCAAGAACAGGGTTCACCATTTCCTTCACATGTTGAGGTCTTACCCCTGTGTAGCCTCCTGAGGAGCCCGGGGGAAATGAAACGATAGCTTTATAAACCTCTGACTCCCGGAGGACGAGAGGTTCCTGATTAGGGGCGAGCCTGACCTGTGGGGGAGGTTCACCTACGGCCCTGAGGGGGTGTTTTTCTCTCAGTGCTTGGGCTGTGGTTTCATCCCTGGGCAAAATTTTGTCCTCACTTGTGATTAACCTGAGTGCCCCGACTGTATTGCCCTCTTCAATTTTCTTGCTGACTTGGGTACCTAATTTTCTGTTGTCGCTGATTGTCGTACTTGGTCTGCCTCGGCGGTGTTTGGTGTGTTTGGGGAGGCGGACTAGGTTGTCAGCCCTCGGAAAATCCCTAATTGCTTTATTGACGGATGAGGCCAGTGTCTTGCCTCCTCTGTCTGGTACACCTAAGCATGCATTGCCAAAAAGTAACAGATTGTGCCAGGCTTTGATGGTATCAGGTGCAACAAGGTTATTTGACCCTCTGTTGACTTTTGCGATGAGGTCCGTGTATTTCCCTGCAGCAAAAGGGCGAGAGGCCTTTGGGATGTGGGTGAGTGTCCTGGTTGACGTTGCTTTAATTGCCTCTAGCAGGTCGTCTGTTGCAATGTAATCTGTTGCGATTTGTACTGGTGCAACAGGCTCCTGAGTGCTGCCTCCTCCCACGGGAGGCCTCCCTGACCCAGGACAGTCACCATGCTGGCGTATGACTCTGGAGACAGAGTTGATGCTGACGTTGTTCCCACAACCACTGCATGTGCCTCTCCTTTGATTGGCTTCGGGAGGGGTGAGCTGGCTGGTAGCGGCTTCTTCTGCCATCCCCTTAGGTAAAGTGACTGTCACCTTGCACTGGAGTATTTGTCTCTCCCTCCTGGCTGGGGGGGACGAGGTTGTCCCCTATACTATGCGTCATGTCTGGGCAGATGTCTGGGGTGGGTGGGCTCGTGGAGGTGGTGGGTGGGGGTTGGGAGGCTGCGCGCTGGCCCGGTCTGGGAGGGGGGCCGGGGAGGGAAGGCGCGACCACCTGATCGTGGGAGGTGGGGGCGGGGGAGCGGAAGACACTGCACCACACGGAGGGGGGGGGGGAGACACTACACAGGTGGAGTGGTCGAGCGGGAGACACTACACTCAGGGGGTGGGGGGAGGCACTACACTCAGGGGGTGAGGGGAGGGTTGATGTGGCACGTAACACTTGGATAATTTCCTTTTTGTCACTAAACACTGGTGAATGTGTCCTGGCTCACTGGGTGTGGTGCTCTCAACACGATACTCACAATGGTCCAGTCACCACAGGACTGGACTCAACTTATCTTTTTCAAGCACTTATTGGCACACTGGTGACCCAGTCTCTTGACCCCACCACATGTGTCCTTCCACCCTTTCCTGGTGAGGGAGCCGTAGGGCGTGTGGCGTGTGTGGGCGTGGGCTGGCGGTGGGCGTGGGGTAGCGGTGGGCGTAGGGTTGCGTGGGGTGACGACTATATATCCACTATATATTATATATATATATATATATATATATATATATATATTATATATATATATATATATATATATATATATATATATATATATATATATATATACATATATATACATATATATATGTCGTACCTAGTAGACAGAACGCACCTCTCAGCCCACCATGCAAGGCCCGACCTGCCTAATACAAGTGATCATATCCTCGTTGTTTTGATCAGTCCGGAAGTCGGTGGAATGTGAGTCCAGTCTCCACCTTGTAGCATCTGTAATGCATGGTGATGAGCAGGCAGCTCAACAAGGACAAACAGCTAACACAGGGAGTGTTGATGGAAGATGCCCTCTCACTGACAGTACGGTCGGCTGGTTAACTCTTCACATTGCGGTCGGCTGGTTATCTCTTCACATTACGGTTGGCTGGTTAACTCTTCACATTACGGTCGGCTGGTTAACTCTTCACATTACGGTCGGCTGGTTATCTCTTCACATTACGGTCGGCTGGTTAACTCTTCACATTGCGGTCGGCTGGTTATCTCTTCACATTATGGTCGGCTGGTTAACTCTTCACATTACGGTCGGCTGGTTAACTCTTCACATTACGGTCGGCTGGTTAACTCTTCACATTACGGTCGGCTGGTTAACTCTTCACATTACAGTCGGCTGGTTAACTCTTCACATTACTGAAAAAAGGCTGTCCATCTCCTCCCAATATAAGAAAGCAGGCTGGGAGTGGGGCTGACCTTCTAGGGTAAAGCGCTCATGATCCTGATGTCTAGCAGAACGGACACATCTGCTTCCAACGATCGTCGAGTGCAGCTTGTGATCGTATTAGCCCCGGCCTGTAACAGGTCAGCAACATCAATGTGCCCATTCTCACAAGCGTAAGTTAGTGAAGTCTCTCCTGCTCATGTCTGGGCATTGACATTAGCACCAGTTTCAATCAGATACGCAATCCTTCGTGGGAGAACAGTTCTGTACAAACGTTAAATATTTATTTAAATAAATATTATTTATTTAAAAATAATAAATTTTATATATTTAAATATATCATTTTTTTCGTATATTTTATTATACAATAAATTTATTTATTTATATAATTTATATAATTGTATAAATATATGGATCTTATGGATCTTATATAAGATCCAAGAT
The DNA here is from genome assembly GCF_040958095.1 of Procambarus clarkii. Taxonomy (NCBI): domain Eukaryota; kingdom Metazoa; phylum Arthropoda; class Malacostraca; order Decapoda; family Cambaridae; genus Procambarus; species Procambarus clarkii. The sequence continues at coordinate 15,244,975 of NC_091215.1, forward strand.
TTGGACCACACACACAAGATTTGGGATCCAAGAGTCAATGCTCGATCCTGCAAGCACAAATAAGTGAGTACACACACACACACACACACACAGGCGGGACCAAAAAGCCAGAGCTCAACCCCTGCAAACAGAACCAGGTGAGAATACACACACACACACACACACACACACACACACACACACACACACACACACACACACACACACACACACACACACACACACACACACACACACACACTAGTTGATAATGGACTGTTTTGTATTCGTATCCATGTGTACTATTGTCATGACCGACAGACACGTGAAGCTGTATGTGTTTGTGTACCTGTAATTAAACTGACATGTGTACGGTAATTATCTGTATGTGTCCATTTTAAAGGTACATATTTTTGAATGTTTATTTATGTAAATTGATTGACATATGTACGTATGCCCGCGTTTAGTGTTACTGTAATTTATATGGTTAACATGTATACGTTTGAATGACATAGTTTCCCATTATTGTCACATTTTTGGTTACTGTTTCGCTGTTCACTCTCACTCTCTGACCCCCGTCGACTAATTGTGCTCACGTGTGTTTATTCAAGGTACGGTAACCATTGGCTTTTTACCCAATAATTTGCAACTATTTGCAAACAAACATTTCTAAAGAACATCTATGTTTCTGATAAATATTCTTTTTCCTAACATACAAGTCAATCACACAGTACATAACCTCAGTCAGAAACACTTTTCTTACTATCTCTCACAACGTCTTTTGCATATATATCCTATCTTAATCAATTTATAATTTAAATTCATAACTGGCAACCCTCTTCCTGCGCCTTCAAGGCCACCAAACATCATTCCTTTTCATTAACCTCTCCCAAATTATCTTTTGCACCAATACACACACTAGGGGGCTTTATAGCTGAGTGAACAGCGTTCTCGACTCGTAATCCTAGGGTCAAAGTTCGATCCCCCGGTGATGGCGTAAACGAAAATCAGCAGAGTTTCATTCATTCTGATGCTCCTCTTACCGAGCAGTACATAGGTTTTTGGGCATTAGACACCTGTTACGGGCTGCTTTCTTGGTGTGTGTATGTGGATTTTTTTTATTAGCTAGTAAAAATTGATTGATTCACAGTTGAGAGGCGGGCCGAAAGAGCAGAGCTCAACCCTCGCAAGATCAACTAGGTGAACACAACTAGATAAATACTAACTAACCACGATCTCGTATAATCTACTACACACGCTACCACCTCCCCCCACTCCCTAAATCACTCTACATAAGTCATTAAAAATATAAAACAAATCTATTAATACACCAAAAATACTAACTATAAATAAAGGATCCAAATTTTAAACATACAGCGACTCCAGCGTGGTCTAGTCGGAGGAGAACGTGTTCTCATCTGCATAGATTGTGATCGAGCCTGTCGGAACGGTTGTGTAACTGCAGGGCACAAATATTTGTGTGTCCCCTCCTGTAGCTGCCTCTGTTTCGACAGGTTCCCTGGATAGCTGGAATTGGCCTGGCCCTAGGAAAGTGGGGAAGGGGTGAAATCCGTTGGGCCCACGGATGGATACCTTGGATCCATAGACCTAGGGTAGGTCTAATCACCTGGGATTCGAACCCACGGTGGGAATAAGGGAGGAGATTTAGGGGAGGAGGGACACAAATGGTTCCTGGAACCAAACCTCACATATATCCGGACACTCACACACACACACACACACCCTTATCCGAACATTCACAGGGACACTCACACACACACATCCATAGACTGTGATAAGGGAGACCATCTGAGGGGACACAGATGGAATCCTGAAACCACAGATGTAACCGGACACTCCGGTCCGGTTACATCATCCGGACACTCACAGTGACACTCACACTCACACACTGACACACATCCATAGACACAAACTGTGATTAGGGAGACCATCTGAGGGGACACAGATGGCCTCCTGAAACCATAATCATCCGGACACTCACTGGGACCCCCACACTCACCTGGACACTCACACTAACACACTGACACACATCCATAGACAAAAACTGTGATAAGGGAGACCATCTGAGGGGACACAGATGGTCTCCTGGACCCACAGGGTCCATATCCATACAGATCAATATTTAAATATACATATATATTTATAAATATAATTTTTTTATATATTTTATTTATTTATTTAAATAAATATTATTTATTTAAAAATAATAAATTTTATATATTTAAATATATCATTTTTTTCGTATATTTTATTATACAATAAATTTATTTATTTATATAATTTATATAATTGTATAAATATATGGATCTTATGGATCTTATATAAGATCCAAGATTTGGACCACACACACAAGATTTGGGATCCAAGAGTCAATGCTCGATCCTGCAAGCACAAATAAGTGAGTACACACACACACACACACACACACACACACACACAGGCGGGACCAAAAAGCCAGAGCTCAACCCCTGCAAACAGAACCAGGTGAGAATACACACACACACACACACACACACACACACACACACACACACACACACACACACACACACACACACACACACACATACACACACTAGTTGATAATGGACTGTTTTGTATTCGTATCCATGTGTACTATTGTCATGACCGACAGACACGTGAAGCTGTATGTGTTTATGTGTACCTGTAATTAAACTGACATGTGTACGGTAATTATCTGTATGTGTCCATTTTAAAGGTACATATTTTTGAATGTTTATTTATGTAAATTGATTGACATATGTACGTATGCCCGCGTTTAGTGTTACTGTAATTTATATGGTTAACATGTATACGTTTGAATGACATAGTTTCCCATTATTGTCACATTTTTGGTTACTGTTTCGCTGTTCACTCTCACTCTCTGACCCCCGTCGACTAATTGTGCTCACGTGTGTTTATTCAAGGTACGGTAACCATTGGCTTTTTACCCAATAATTTGCAACTATTTGCAAACAAACATTTCTAAAGAACATCTATGTTTCTGATAAATATTCTTTTTCCTAACATACAAGTCAATCACAGAGTACATAACCTCAGTCAGAAACACTTTTCTTACTATCTCTCACAACGTCTTTTGCATATATATCCTATCTTAATCAATTTATAATTTAAATTCATAACTGGCAACCCTCTTCCAGCCCCTTCAAGGCCACCAAACATCATTCCTTTCCATTAACCACTCCCAAATTATCTTTTGCACCAATACACACACTAGGGGGCTTTATAGCTGAGTGGACAGCACTCTCGGCTCGTAATCCTAGGGTCAAAGTTCGATCCCCCGGTGATGGCGTAAACGAAAATCAGCAGAGTTTCATTCATTCTGATGCTCCTCTTACCGAGCAGTACATAGATACTTGGGCATTAGACACCTGTTACGGGCTGCTTTCTTGGTGTGTGTGTATGTGGGTTTTTTTTTTATTAGCTAGTAAAAATTGATTGATTCACAGTTGAGAGGCGAGCCGAAAGAGCAGAGCTCAACCCTCGCAAGAACAACTAGGTGAACACAACTAGATAAATACTAACTAACCACGATCTCGTATAATCTACTACACACGCTACCACCTCCCCCCACTCCCTAAATCACTCTACATATGTCGTTAAAAATATAAAACAAATCAATTAATACACCAAAAATACTAACTATAAATAAAGGAACCAAATTTTAAACATACAGCGACTCCAGCGTGGTCTAGTCGGAGGAGAACGTGTTCTCATCTGGATAGATTGTGATCGAGCCTGTCGGAACGGTTGTGTAACTGCAGGGCACAAATATTTGTGTGTCCCCTCCTGTAGCTGCCTCTGTTTCGACAGGTTCCCTGGATAGCTGGAATTGGCCTGGCCCTAGGAAAGTGGGGAAGGGGTGAAATCCGTTGGGCCCACGGATGGATACCTTGGATCCATAGATCTAGGGTAGGTCTAATCACCTGGGATTCGAACCCACGGTGGGAATAAGGGAGGAGATTTGGGGGAGGAGGGACACAAATGGTTCCTGGAACCAAACCTCACATATATCCGGACACTCACACACACACACGTACACACACCCCCTTATCCGAACATTCACAGGGACACTCACACACACACATCCATAGACTGTGATAAGGGAGACCATCTGAGGGGACATAGATGGCCTCCTGAAACCACAGATGTAACCGGACACTCCGGTCCGGTTACATCATCCGGACACCCACAGTGACACTCACACTCACACACTGACACACATCCATAGACACAAACTGTGATTAGGGAGACCATCTGAGGGGACACAGATGGACTCCTGAAACCATAATCATCTGGACACTCACAGGGACCCCCACACTCACCCGGACACTCACACTAACACACTGACACACATCCATAGACAAAAACTGTGATATGGGAGACCATCTGAGGGGACACAGATGGCCTCCTGGACCCACAGGGTCCATATCCATACAGATCAATATATAAATATACATATATATTTATAAATATAATTTTTTTATATATTTTATTTATTTATTTAAATAAATATTATTTATTTAAAAATAATAAATTTTATATATTTAAATATATCATTTTTTTCGTATATTTTATTATATAATAAATTTATTTATTTATATAATTTATATAATTATATAAATATATGGATCTTATGGATCTTATATAAGAACCAAGATTTGGACCACACACACAAGATTTGGGATCCAAGAGTCAATGTTCGATCCCGCAAGCACAAATAGGTGAGTACACACACACACACACACACAAACTGAGAAACAAACTTGGAAACTGAGTGCCCAAATGAGCCACAGAGATATTAGAAAGAACTTTTTTAGTGTCAGAGTGGTTGACAAATGGAATGCATTAGGGGGTGATGTGGTGGAGGCTGACTCCATACATAGTTTCAAGTGTAGATATGACAGAGCCCGATAGGCTCAGGAATCTGTACACCTGTTGATTGACGGTTGAGAGGCAGGACCAAAGAGCCAGAGCTCAACCCCCGCAAACACAACTAGGTGAGTACTAGGTGAGTACACACACACACACAGGCGGGACCAAAAAGCCAGAGCTCAATCCCTGCAAACAGAACCAGGTGAGAATACACACACACACACACACACACACACACACACACACACACTAGTTGATAATGGACTGTTTTGTGTTCGTATCCATGTGTACTATTGTCATGACCGACAGACACGTGAAGCTGTATGTGTTTATGTGTACCTGTAATTAAACTGACTTGTGTACGGTAATTATCTGTATGTGTCCATTTTAAAGGTACATATTTTTGAATGTTTATTTATGTAAATTGATTGACATATGTACGTATGCCCGCGTTTAGTGTTACTGTAATTTATATGGTTAACATGTATACGTTTGAATGACATAGTTTCCCATTATTGTCACATTTTTGGTTACTGTTTCGCTGTTCACTCTCACTCTCTGACCCCCGTCGACTAATTGTGCTCACGTGTGTTTGTTCAAGGTACGGTAACCATTGGCTTTTTACCCAATAATTTGCAACTATTTGCAAACAAACATTTCTAAAGAACATCTATGTTTCTGATAAATATTCTTTTTCCTAACATACAAGTCAATCACACAGTACCTAACCTCAGTCAGAAACACTTTTCTTACTATCTCTCACAACGTCTTTTGCATATATATCCTATCTTAATCAATTTATAATTTAAATTCATAACTGGCAACCCTCTTCCAGCGCCTTCAAGGCCACCAAACATCATTCCTTTCCATTAACCTCTCCCAAATTATCTTTTGCACCAATACACACACTAGGGGGCTTTATAGCTGAGTGAACAGCGCTCTCGACTCGTAATCCTAGGGTCAACGTTCGATCCCCCGGTGATGGCGTAAACGAAAATCAGCAGAGTTTCATTCATTCTGATGCTCCTCTTACCGAGCAGTACATAGGTTTTTGGGCATTAGACACCTGTTACGGGCTGCTTTCTTGGTGTGTGTATGTGGATTTTTTTTTATTAGCTAGTAAAAATTGATTGATTCACAGTTGAGAGGCGGGCCGAAAGAGCAGAGCTCAACCCTCGCAAGAACAACTAGGTGAACACAACTAGATAAATACTAACTAACCACGATCTCGTATAATCTACTACACACGCTACCACCTCCCCCCACTCCCTAAATCACTCTACATAAGTCATTAAAAATATAAAACAAATCTATTAATACACCAAAAATACTAACTATAAATAAAGGAACCAAATTTTAAATATACAGCGACTCCAGCGTGGTCTAGTCGGAGGAGAACGTGTTCTCATCTGGATAGATTGTGATCGAGCCTGTCGGAACGGTTGTGTAACTGCAGGGCACAAATATTTGTGTGTCCCCTCCTGTAGCTGCCTCTGTTTCGACAGGTTCCCTGGATAGCTGGAAATTGCCTGGCCCTAGGAAAGTGGGGAAGGGGTGAAATCCGTTGGGCCCACGGATGGATACCTTGGATCCATAGACCTAGGGTAGGTCTAATCACCTGGGATTCGAACCCACGGTGGGAATAAGGGAGGAGATTTAGGGGAGGAGGGACACAAATGGTTCCTGGAACCAAACCTCACATATATCCGGACACTCACACACACACACAAACCCTTATCCGAACATTCACAGGGACACTCACACACACACATCCATAGACTGTGATAAGGGAGACCATCTGAGGGGACACAGATGGCCTCCTGAAACCACAGATGTAACCGGACACTCCGGTCCGGTTACATCATCCGGACACTCACAGTGACACTCACACTCACACACTGACACACATCCATAGACACAAACTGTGATTAGGGAGACCATCTGAGGGGACACAGATGGCCTCCTGAAACCATAATCATCCGGACACTCACAGGGACCCCCACACTCACCCGGACACTCACACTAACAAACTGACACACATCCATAGACAAAAACTGTGATAAGGGAGACCATCTGAGGGGACACAGATGGTCTCCTGGACCCACAGGGTCCATATCCATACAGATCAATATTTAAATATACATATATATTTATAAATATAATTTTTTTATATATTTTATTTATTTATTTAAATAAATATTATTTATTTAAAAATAATAAATTTTATATATTTAAATATATCATTCTTTTCGTATATTTTATTATACAATAAATTTATTTATTTATATAATTTATATAATTGTATAAATATATGGATCTTATGGATCTTATATAAGATCCAAGATTTGGACCACACACACAAGATTTGGGATCCAAGAGTCAATGCTCGATCCTGCAAGCACAAATAAGTGAGTACACACACACACACACACACACACACACACACACAGGCGGGACCAAAAAGCCAGAGCTCAACCCCTGCAAACAGAACCAGGTGAGAATACACACACACACACACACACACACACACACACACACACACACACACACACACACTAGTTGATAATGGACTGTTTTGTGTTCGTATCCATGTGTACTATTGTCATGACCGACAGACACGTGAAGCTGTATGTGTTTATGTGTACCTGTAATTAAACTGACATGTGTACGGTAATTATCTGTATGTGTCCATTTTGAAGGTACATATTTTTGAATGTTTATTTATGTAAATTGATTGACATATGTACGTATGCCCGCGTTTAGTGTTACTGTAATTTATATGGTTAACATGTATACGTTTGAATGACATAGTTTCCCATTATTGTCACATTTTTGGTTACTGTTTCGCTGTTCACTCTCACTCTCTGACCCCCGTCGACTAATTGTGCTCACGTGTGTTTGTTCAAGGTACGGTAACCATTGGCTTTTTACCCAATAATTTGCAACTATTTGCAAACAAACATTTCTAAAGAACATCTATGTTTCTGATAAATATTCTTTTTCCTAACATACAAGTCAATCACACAGTACCTAACCTCAGTCAGAAACACTTTTCTTACTATCTCTCACAACGTCTTTTGCATATATATCCTATCTTAATCAATTTATAATTTAAATTCATAACTGGCAACACTCTTCCAGCGCCTTCAAGGCCACCAAACATCATTCCTTTCCATTAACCTCTCCCAAATTATCTTTTGCACCAATACACACACTAGGGGGCTTTATAGCTGAGTGAACAGCGCTCTCGACTCGTAATCTGAGTTCAATCCCAAAGTCAAAGTCAAAGTTCGATCCCCCGGTGATGGCGTAAACGAAAATCAGCAGAGTTTCATTCATTCTGATGCTCCTCTTACCGAGCAGTACATAGGTTTTTGGGCATTAGACACCTGTTACGGGCTGCTTTCTTGGTGTGTGTATGTGGATTTTTTTTTATTAGCTAGTAAAAATTGATTGATTCACAGTTGAGAGGCGGGCCGAAAGAGCAGAGCTCAACCCTCGCAAGAACAACTAGGTGAACACAACTAGATAAATACTAACTAACCACGATCTCGTATAATCTACTACACACGCTACCACCTCCCCCCACTCCCTAAATCACTCTACATAAGTCATTAAAAATATAAAACAAGTCAATTAATACACCAAAAATACTAACTATAAATAAAGAACCAAATTTTAAACATACAGCGACTCCAGCGTGGTCTAGTCGGAGGAGAACGTGTTCTCATCTGGATAGATTGTGATCGAGCCTGTCGGAACGGTTGTGTAACTGCAGGGCACAAATATTTGTGTGTCCCCTCCTGGAGCTGCCTCTGTTTCGACAGGTTCCCTGGATAGCTGGAAATGGCCTGGCCCTAGGAAAGTGGGGAAGGGGTGAAATCCGTTGGGCCCACGGATGGATACCTTGGATCCATAGACCTAGGGTAGGTCTAATCACCTGGGATTCGAACCCACGGTGGGAATAAGGGAGGAGATTTAGGGGAGGAGGGACACAAATGGTTCCTGGAACCAAACCTCACATATATCCGGACACTCACACACACACACACACACCCTTATCCGAACATTCACAGGGACACTCACACACACACATCCATAGACTGTGATAAGGGAGACCATCTGAGGGGACACAGATGGCCTCCTGAAACCACAGATGTAACCGGACACTCCGGTCCGGTTACATCATCCGGACACTCACAGTGACACTCACACTCACACACTGACACACATCCATAGACACAAACTGTGATTAGGGAGACCATCTGAGGGGACACAGATGGCCTCCTGAAACCATAATCATCCGGACACTCACAGGGACCCCCACACTCACCCGGACACTCACACTAACACACTGACACACATCCATAGACAAAAACTGTGATAAGGGAGACCATCTGAGGGGACACAGATGGTCTCCTGGACCCACAGGGTCCATATCCATACAGATCAATATTTAAATATACATATATATTTATAAATATAATTTTTTATATATTTTATTTATTTATTTAAATAAATATTATTTATTTAAAAATAATAAATTTTATATATTTAAATATATCATTTTTTTCGTATATTTTATTATACAATAAATTTATTTATTTATATAATTTATATAATTGTATAAATATATGGATCTTATGGATCTTATATAAGATCCAAGATTTGGACCACACACACAAGATTTGGGATCCAAGAGTCAATGCTCGATCCTTCAAGCACAAATAAGTGAGTACACACACACACACACACACACACACACACACACACACAGGCGGGACCAAAAAGCCAGAGCTCAACCCCTGCAAACAGAACCAGGTGAGAATACACACACACACACACACACACACACACACACACACACACACTAGTTGATAATGGACTGTTTTGTGTTCGTATCCATGTGTACTATTGTCATGACCGACAGACACGTGAAGCTGTATGTGTTTATGTGTACCTGTAATTAAACTGACATGTGTACGGTAATTATCTGTATGTGTCCATTTTAAAGGTACATATTTTTGAATGTTTATTTATGTAAATTGATTGTACGTATGCCCGCGTTTAGTGTTACTGTAATTTATATGGTTAACATGTATACGTTTGAATGACATAGTTTCCCATTATTGTCACATTTTTGGTTACTGTTTGGCTGTTCACTCTCACTCTCTGACCCCCGTCGACTAATTGTGCTCACGTGTGTTTGTTCAAGGTACGGTAACCATTGGCTTTTTACCCAATAATTTGCAACTATTTGCAAACAAACATTTCTAAAGAACATCTATGTTTCTGATAAATATTCTTTTTCCTAACATACAAGTCAATCACACAGTACCTAACCTCAGTCAGAAACACTTTTCTTACTATCTCTCACAACGTCTTTTGCATATATATCCTATCTTAATCAATTTATAATTTAAATTCATAACTGGCAACCCTCTTCCAGCGCCTTCAAGGCCACCAAACATCATTCCTTTCCATTAACCTCTCCCAAATTATCTTTTGCACCAATACACACACTAGGGGGCTTTATAGCTGAGTGAACAGCGCTCTCGACTCGTAATCCTAGGGTCAAAGTTCGATCCTCCGGTGATGGCGTAAACGAAAATCAGCAGAGTTTCATTCATTCTGATGCTCCTCTTACCGAGCAGTACATAGGTTTTTGGGCATTAGACACCTGTTACGGGCTGCTTTCTTGGTGTGTGTATGTGGATTTTTTTTTATTAGCTAGTAAAAATTGATTGATTCACAGTTGAGAGGCGGGCCGAAAGAGCAGAGCTCAACCCTCGCAAGAACAACTAGGTGAACACAACTAGATAAATACTAACTAACCACGATCTCGTATAATCTACTACACACGCTACCACCTCCCCCCACTCCCTAAATCACTCTACGTAAGTCATTAAAAATATAAAACAAGTCAATTAATACACCAAAAATACTAACTATAAATAAAGGAACCAAATTTTAAACATACAGCGACTCCAGCGTGGTCTAGTCGGAGGAGAACGTGTTCTCATCTGGATAGATTGTGATCGAGCCTGTCGGAACGGTTGTGTAACTGCAGGGCACAAATATTTGTGTGTCCCCTCCTGTAGCTGCCTCTGTTTCGACAGGTTCCCTGGATAGCTGGAATTGGCCTGGCCCTAGGAAAGTGGGGAAGGGGTGAAATCCGTTGGGCCCACGGATGGATACCTTGGATCCATAGACCTAGGGTAGGTCTAATCACCTGGGATTCGAACCCACGGTGGGAATAAGGGAGGAGATTTAGGGGAGGAGGGACACAAATGGTTCTTGGAACCAAACCTCACATATATCCGGACACTCACACACACACACACACACCCTTATCCGAACATTCACAGGGACACTCACACACACACATCCATAGACTGTGATAAGGGAGACCATCTGAGGGGACACAGATGGCCTCCTGAAACCACAGATGTAACCGGACACTCCGGTCCGGTTACATCATCCGGACACTCACAGTGACACTCACACTCACACACCGACACACATCCATAGACACAAACTGTGATTAGGGAGACCGTCTGAGGGGACACAGATGGCCTCCTGAAACCATAATCATCCGGACACTCACAGGGACCCCCACACTCACCCGGACACTCACACTAACACACTGACACACATCCATAGACAAAAACTGTGATAAGGTAGACCATCTGAGGGGACACAGATGGTCTCCTGGACCCACAGGGTCCATATCCATACAGATCAATATTTAAATATACATATATATTTATAAATATAATTTTTTATATATTTTATTTATTTATTTAAATAAATATTATTTATTTAAAAATAATGAATTTTATATATTTAAATATATCATTTTTTTCGTATATTTTATTATACAATAAATTTATTTATGTATATAATTTATATAATTGTATAAATATATGGATCTTATGGATCTTATATAAGATCCAAGATTTGGACCACACACACAAGATTTGGGATCCAAGAGTCAATGCTCGATCCTGCAAGCACAAATAAGTGAGTACACACACACACACACACACACACACACACACACACACAGGCGGGACCAAAAAGCCAAAGCTCAACCCCTGCAAACAGAACCAGGTGAGAATACACACACACACACACACACACACACACACACACACACACACACACACACACACACACACACACACACACACACACACACACACTAGTTGATAATGGACTGTTTTGTGTTCGTATCCATGTGTACTATTGTCATGACCGACAGACACGTGAAGCTGTATGTGTTTACGTGTACCTGTAATTAAACTGACATGTGTACGGTAATTATCTGTATGTGTCCATTTTAAAGGTACATATGTTTGAATGTTTATTTATGTAAATTGATTGACATATGTACGTATGCCCGCGTTTAGTGTTACTGTAATTTATATGGTTAACATGTATACGTTTGAATGACATAGTTTCCCATTATTGTCACATTTTTTGTTACTGTTTCGCTGTTCACTCTCACTCTCTGACCCCCGTCGAATAATTGTGCTCACGTGTGTTTGTTCAAGGTACGGTAACCATTGGCTTTTTACCCAATAATTTGCAATTTTTTGCAAACAAACATTTCTAAAGAACATCTATGTTTCTGATAAATATTCTTTTTCCTAACATACAAGTCAATCACACAGTACATAACCTCAGTCAGAAACACTTTTCTTACTATCTCTCACAACGTCTTTTGCATATATATCCTATCTTAATCAATTTATAATTTAAATTCATAACTGGCAACCCTCTTCCAGCGCCTTCATGGCCACCAAACATCATTCCTTTCCATTAACCTCTCCCAAATTATCTTTTGCACCAAATCACACACTAGGGGGCTTTATAGCTGAGTGGACAGCGCTCTCGACTCGTAATCCTTGGGTCAAAGTTCGATCCCCCGGTGATAGCGTAAACGAAAATCAGCAGAGTTTCATTCATTCTGATGCTCCTCTTACCGAGCAGTACATAGGTACTTGGGCATTAGACACCTGTTACGGGCTGCTTTCTTGGTGTGTGTATGTGGATTTTTTTTTATTAGCTAGTAAAAATTGATTGATTCACAGTTGAGAGGCGAGCCGAAAGAGCAGAGCTCAACCCTCGCAAGAACAACTAGGTGAACACAACCAACATAAATACTAACTAACCACGATCTCGTATAATCTACTACACACGCTACCACCTCCCCCCACTCCCTAAATCACTCTACATATGTCGGTAAAAATATAAAACAAATCAATTAATACACCAAAAATACTAACTATAAATAAAGGAACCAAATTTTAAACATACAGCGACTCCAGCGTGGTCTAGTCGGAGGAGAACGTGTTCTCATCTGGATTGATTGTGATCGAGCCTGTCGGAACGGTTGTGTAACTGCAGGGCACAAATATTTGTGTGTCCCCTCCTGTAGCTGCCTCTGTTTCGACAGGTTCCCTGGATAGCTGGAATTGGCCTGGCCCTAGGAAAGTGGGGAAGGGGTGAAATTCGTTGGGCCCACAAATGGATACCTTGGATCCATAGACCTAGGGTAGGTCTAATCACCTGGGATTCGAACCCACGGTGGGAATAAGGGAGGAGATTTAGGGGAGGAGGGACACAAATGGTTCCTGGAACCAAACCTCACATATATCCGGACACTCACACACACACACCCTTATCCGAACATTCACAGGGACACTCACACACACACATCCATAGACTGTGATAAGGGAGACCATCTGAGGGGACACAGATGGCCTCCTGAAACCACAGATGTAACCGGACACTCCGGTCCGGTTACATCATCCGGACACTCACAGTGACACTCACACTCACACACTGACACACATCCATAGACACAAACTGTGATTAGGGAGACCATCTGAGGGGACACAGATGGCCTCCTGAAACCATAATCATCCGGACACTCACAGGGAACCCCCACACTCACCCGGACACTCACACTAACACACTGACACACATCCATAGACAAAAACTGTGATAAGGGAGACCATCTGAGGGGACACAGATGGTCTCCTGGACCCACAGGGTCCATATCCATACAGATCAATATTAAAATATACATATATATTTATAAATATAATTTTTTTATATATTTTATTTATTTATTTAAATAAATATTATTTATTTAAAAATAATAAATTTTATATATTTAAATATATCATTTTTTTCGTATATTTTATTATACAATAAATTTATTTATTTATATAATTTATATAATTGTATAAATATATGGATCTTATGGATCTTATATAAGATCCAAGATTTGGACCACACACACAAGATTTGGGATCCAAGAGTCAATGCTCGATCCTGCAAGCACAAATAAGTGAGTACACACACACACACACACACACACAGGCGGGACCAAAAAGCCAGAGCTCAACCCCTGCAAACAGAACCAGGTGAGAATACACACACACACACACACACACACACACACACACACACACACACACACACACACACACACACACACACACACACACACACACACACACACACACACACACACACTAGTTGATAATGGACTGTTTTGTGTTCGTATCCATGTGTACTATTGTCATGACCGACAGACACGTGAAGCTGTATGTGTTTATGTGTACCTGTAATTAAACTGACATGTGTACGGTAATTATCTGTATGTGTCCATTTTAAAGGTACATATTTTTGAATGTTTATTTATGTAAATTGATTGACATATGTACGTATGCCCGCGTTTAGTGTTACTGTAATTTATATGGTTAACATGTATACGTTTGAATGACATAGTTTCCCATTATTGTCACATTTTTGGTTACTGTTTCGCTGTTCACTCTCACTCTCTGACCCCCGTCGACTAATTGTGCTCACGTGTGTTTGTTCAAGGTACGGTAACCATTGGCTTTTTACCCAATAATTTGCAACTATTTGCAAACAAACATTTCTAAAGAACATCTATGTTTCTGATAAATATTCTTTTTCCTAACATACAAGTCAGTCACACAGTACCTAACCTCAGTCAGAAACACTTTTCTTACTATCTCTCACAACGTCTTTTGCATATATATCCTATCTTAATCAATTTATAATTTAAATTCATAACTGGCAACCCTCTTCCAGCGCTTTCAAGGCCACCAAACATCATTCCTTTCCATTAACCTCTCCCAAATTATCTTTTGCACCAATACACACACTAGGGGGCTTTATAGCTGAGTGAACAGCGCTCTCGACTCGTAATCCTAGGGTCAAAGTTCGATCCCCCGGTGATGGCGTAAACGAAAATCAGCAGAGTTTCATTCATTCTGATGCTCCTCTTACCGAGCAGTACATAGGTTTTTGGGCATTAGACACCTGTTACGGGCTGCTTTCTTGGTGTGTGTATGTGGATTTTTTTTTATTAGCTAGTAAAAATTTATTGATTCACAGTTGAGAGGCGGGCCGAAAGAGCAGAGCTCAACCCTCGCAAGAACAACTAGGTGAACACAACTAGATAAATACTAACTAACCACGATCTCGTATAATCTACTACACACGCTACCACCTCCCCCCACTCCCTAAATTACTCTACATAAGTCATTAAAAATATAAAACTAGTCAATTAATACACCAAAAATACTAACTATAAATAAAGGAACCAAATTTTAAACATTCAGCGACTCCAGCGTGGTCTAGTCGGAGGAGAACGTGTTCTCATCTGGATAGATTGTGATCGAGCCTGTCGGAACGGTTGTGTAACTGCAGGGCACAAATATTTGTGTGTCCCCTCCTGTAGCTGCCTCTGTTTCGACAGGTTCCCTGGATAGCTGGAATTGGCCTGGCCCTAGGAAAGTGGGGAAGGGGTGAAATTCGTTGGGCCCACAAATGGATACCTTGGATCCATAGACCTAGGGTAGGTCTAATCACCTGGGATTCGAACCCACGGTGGGAATAAGGGAGGAGATTTAGGGGAGGAGGGACACAAATGGTTCCTGGAACCAAATCTCACATATATCCGGACACTCACACACACACACCCTTATCCGAACATTCACAGGGACACTCACACACACACATCCATAGACTGTGATAAGGGAGACCATCTGAGGGGACACAGATGGCCTCCTGAAACCACAGATGTAACCGGACACTCCGGTCCGGTTACATCATCCGGACACTCACAGTGACACTCACACTCACACACTGACACACATCCATAGACACAAACTGTGATTAGGGAGACCATCTGAGGGGACACAGATGGCCTCCTGAAACCATAATCATCCGGACACTCACAGGGACCCCCACACTCACCCGGACACTCACACTAACACACTGACACACATCCATAGACAAAAACTGTGATAAGGGAGACCATCTGAGGGGACACAGATGGTCTCCTGGACCCACAGGGTCCATATCCATACAGATCAATATTTAAATATACATATATATTTATAAATATAATTTTTTATATATTTTATTTATTTATTTAAATAAATATTATTTATTTAAAAATAATAAATTTTATATATTTAAATATATCATTTTTTTCGTATATTTTATTATACAATAAATTTATTTATTTATATAATTTATATAATTGTATAAATATATGGATCTTATGGATCATATATAAGATCCAAGATTTGGACCACACACACAAGATTTGGGATGCAAGAATCAATGCTCGATCCTGCAAGCACAAATAAGTGAGTACACACACACACACACACACACACACAGAGGCGGGACCAAAAAGCCAGAGCTCAACCCCTGCAAACAGAACCAGGTGAGAATACACACACACACACACACACACACACACACACACACACACACACACACACACACACACACACACACACACTAGTTGATAATGGACTGTTTTGTGTTCGTATCCATGTGTACTATTGTCATGACCGACAGACACGTGAAGCTGTATGTGTTTACGTGTACCTGTAATTAAACTGACATGTGTACGGTAATTATCTGTATGTGTCCATTTTAAAGGTACATATTTTTGAATGTTTATTTATGTAAATTGATTGACATATGTACGTATGCCCGCGTTTAGTGTTACTGTAATTTATATGGTTAACATGTATACGTTTGAATGACATAGTTTCCCATTATTGTCACATTTTTTGTTACTGTTTCGCTGTTCACTCTCACTCTCTGACCCCCGTCGAATAATTGTGCTCACGTGTGTTTGTTCAAGGTACGGTAACCATTGGCTTTTTACCCAATAATTTGCAATTTTTTGCAAACAAACATTTCTAAAGAACATCTATGTTTCTGATAAATATTCTTTTTCCTAACATACAAGTCAATCACACAGTACATAACCTCAGTCAGAAACACTTTTCTTACTATCTCTCACAACGTCTTTTGCATATATATCCTATCTTAATCAATTCATAATTTAAATTCATAACTGGCAACCCTCTTCCAGCGCCTTCATGGCCACCAAACATCATTCCTTTCCATTAACCTCTCCCAAATTATCTTTTGCACCAAATCACACACTAGGGGGCTTTATAGCTGAGTGGACAGCGCTCTCGACTCGTAATCCTTTGGTCAAAGTTCGATCCCCCGGTGATAGCGTAAACGAAAATCAGCAGAGTTTCATTCATTCTGATGCTCCTCTTACCGAGCAGTACATAGGTACTTGGGCATTAGACACCTGTTACGGGCTGCTTTCTTGGTGTGTGTATGTGGATTTTTTTTTATTAGCTAGTAAAAATTGAATGATTCACAGTTGAAAGGCGAGCCGAAAGAGCAGAGCTCAACCCTCGCAAGAACAACTAGGTGAACACAACCAACATAAATACTAACTAACCACGATCTCGTATAATCTACTACACACGCTACCACCTCCCCCCACTCCCTAAATCACTCTACATATGTCGGTAAAAATATAAAACAAATCAATTAATACACCAAAAATACTAACTATAAATAAAGGAACCAAATTTTAAACATACAGCGACTCCAGCGTGGTCTAGTCGGAGGAGAACGTGTTCTCATCTGGATAGATTGTGATCGAGCCTGTCGGAACGGTTGTGTAACTGCAGGGCACAAATATTTGTGTGTCCCCTCGTGTAGCTGCCTCTGTTTCGACATGTTCCCTGGATAGCTGGAATTGGCCTGGCCCTAGGAAAGTGGGGAAGGGGTGAAATTCGTTGGGCCCCCGGATGGATACCTTGGATCCATAGACCTAGGGTAGGTCTAATCACCTGGGATTCGAACCCACGGTGGGAATAAGGGAGGAGATTTAGGGGAGGAGGGACACAAATGGTTCCTGGAACCAAACCTCACATATATCCGGACACTCACACACACACACCCTTATCCGAACATTCACAGGGACACTCACACACACACATCCATAGACTGTGATAAGGGAGACCATCTGAGGGGACACAGATGGCCTCCTGAAACCACAGATGTAACCGGACACTCCGGTCCGGTTACATCATCCGGACACTCACAGTGACACTCACACTCACACACTGACACACATCCATAGACACAAACTGTGATTAGGGAGACCATCTGAGGGGACACAGATGGCCTCCTGAAACCATAATCATCCGGACACTCACAGGGACCCCCACACTCACCCGGACACTCACACTAACACACTGACACACATCCATAGACAAAAACTGTGATAAGGGAGACCATCTGAGGGGACACAGATGGTCTCCTGGACCCACAGGGTCCATATCCATACAGATCAATATTTAAATATACATATATATTTATAAATATAATTTTTTTATATATTTTATTTATTTATTTAAATAAATATTATTTATTTAAAAATAATTAATTTTATATATTTAAATATATCATTTTTTTCGTATATTTTATTATACAATAAATTTATTTATTTATATAATTTATATAATTGTATAAATATATGGATCTTATGGATCTTATATAAGATCCAAGATTTGGACCACACACACAAGATTTGGGATCCAAGAGTCAATGCTCGATCCTGCAAGCACAAATAAGTGAGTACACACACACACACACACACACACACAGGCGGGACCAAAAAGCCAGAGCTCAACCCCTGCAAACAGAACCAGGTGAGAATACACACACACACACACACACACACACACACACACACACACACACACACACACACACACACTAGTTTATAATGGACTGTTTTGTGTTCGTATCCATGTGTACTATTGTCATGACCGACAGACACGTGAAGCTGTATGTGTTTATGTGTACCTGTAATTAAACTGACATGTGTACGGTAATTATCTGTATGTGTCCATTTTAAAGTTTCATATTTTTGAATGTTTATTTATGTAAATTGATTGACATATGTACGTATGCCCGCCTTTAGTGTTACTGTAATTTATATGGTTAACATGTATACGTTTGAATGACATAGTTTCCCATTATTGTCACATTTTTTGTTACTGTTCGCTGTTCTCTCTCACTCTCTGACCCCCATCGACTAATTGTGCTCACGTGTGTTTGTTCAAGGTACGGTAACCATTGGCTTTTTACCCAATAATTTGCAACTATTTGCAAACAAACATTTCTAAAGAACATCTATGTTTCTGATAAATATTCTTTTTCCTAACATACAAGTCAATCACACAGTACCTAACCTCAGTCAGAAACACTTTTCTTACTATCTCTCACAACGTCTTTTGCATATATATCCTATCTTAATCAATTTATAATTTAAATTCATAACTGGCAACCCTCTTCCAGCGCCTTCAAGGCCACTAAACATCATTCCTTTCCATTAACCTCTCCCAAATTATCTTTTGCACCAAGACACACACTAGGGGGCTTTATAGCTGAGTGAACAGCGCTCTCGACTCGTAATCCTAGGGTGAACGTTCGATCCCCCGGTGATGGCGTAAACGAAAATCAGCAGAGTTTCATTCATTCTGATGCTCCTCTTACCGAGCAGTACATAGGTTTTTTGGGCATTAGACACCTGTTACGGGCTGCTTTCTAGGTGTGTGTATGTGGATTTTTTTTATTAGCTAGTAAAAATTGATTGATTCACAGTTGAGAGACGGGCCGAAAGAGCAGAGCTCAACCCTCGCAAGAACAACTAGGTGAACACAACTAGATAAATACTAACTAACCACGATCTCGTATAATCTACTACACACGCTACCACCTCCCCCCACTCCCTAAATCACTCTACATAAGTCATTAAAAATATAAAACAAATCTATTAATACACAAAAATACTAACTATAAATAAAGGAACCAAATTTTAAACATACAGCGACTCCAGCGTGGTCTAGTCGGAGGAGAACGTGTTCTCATCTGGATAGATTGTGATCGAGCCTGTCGGAACGGTTGTGTAACTGCAGGGCACAAATATTTGTGTGTCCCCTCCTGTAGCTGCCTCTGTTTCGACAGGTTCCCTGGATAGCTGGAATTGGCCTGGCCCTAGGAAAGTGGGGAAGGGGTGAAATTCGTTGGGCCCACAAATGGATACCTTGGATCCATAGACCTAGGGTAGGTCTAATCACCTGGGATTCGAACCCACGGTGGGAATAAGGGAGGAGATTTAGGGGAGGAGGGACACAAATGGTTCCTGGAACCAAATCTCACATATATCCGGACACTCACACACACACACCCTTATCCGAACATTCACAGGGACACTCACACACACACATCCATAGACTGTGATAAGGGAGACCATCTGAGGGGACACAGATGGCCTCCTGAAACCACAGATGTAACCGGACACTCCGGTCCGGTTACATCATCCGGACACTCACAGTGACACTCACACTCACACACTCACACACATCCATAGACACAAACTGTGATTAGGGAGACCATCTGAGGGGACACAGATGGCCTCCTGAAACCATAATCATCCGGACACTCACAGGGACCCCCACACTCACCCGGACACTCACACTAACACACTGACACACATCCATAGACAAAAACTGTGATAAGGGAGACCATCTGAGGGGACACAGATGGTCTCCTGGACCCACAGGGTCCATATCCATACAGATCAATATTTAAATATACATATATATTTATAAATATAATTTTTTTATATATTTTATTTATTTATTTAAATAAATATTATTTATTTAAAAATAATAAATTTTATATATTTAAATATATCTTTTTTTTCGTATATTTTATTATACAATAAATTTATTTATTTATATAATTTATATAATTGTATAAATATATGGATCTTATGGATCTTATATAAGATCCAAGATTTGGACCACACACACAAGATTTGGGATCCAAGAGTCAATGCTCGATCCTGCAAGCACAAATAAGTGAGTACACACACACACACACACACACACACAGGCGGGACCAAAAAGCCAGAGCTCAACCCCTGCAAACAGAACCAGGTGAGAATACACACACACACACACACACACACACACACACACACACACACACACTAGTTTATAATGGACTGTTTTGTGTTCGTATCCATGTGTACTATTGTCATGACCGACAGACACGTGAAGCTGTATGTGTTTATGTGTACCTGTAATTAAACTGACATGTGTACGGTAATTATCTGTATGTGTCCATTTTAAAGTTTCATATTTTTGAATGTTTATTTATGTAAATTGATTGACATATGTACGTATGCCCGCCTTTAGTGTTACTGTAATTTATATGGTTAACATGTATACGTTTGAATGACATAGTTTCCCATTATTGTCACATTTTTTGTTACTGTTCGCTGTTCTCTCTCACTCTCTGACCCCCATCGACTAATTGTGCTCACGTGTGTTTGTTCAAGGTACGGTAACCATTGGCTTTTTACCCAATAATTTGCAACTATTTGCAAACAAACATTTCTAAAGAACATCTATGTTTCTGATAAATATTCTTTTTCCTAACATACAAGTCAATCACACAGTACCTAACCTCAGTCAGAAACACTTTTCTTACTATCTCTCACAACGTCTTTTGCATATATATCCTATCTTAATCAATTTATAATT
This sequence comes from Procambarus clarkii, assembly GCF_040958095.1. NCBI lineage: Eukaryota > Metazoa > Arthropoda > Malacostraca > Decapoda > Cambaridae > Procambarus > Procambarus clarkii. The sequence goes on from NC_091215.1 coordinate 15,266,871, forward strand.
TAAATTCATAACTGGCAACCCTCTTCCAGCGCCTTCAAGGCCACTAAACATCATTCCTTTCCATTAACCTCTCCCAAATTATCTTTTGCACCAAGACACACACTAGGGGGCTTTATAGCTGAGTGAACAGCGCTCTCGACTCGTAATCCTAGGGTGAACGTTCGATCCCCCGGTGATGGCGTAAACGAAAATCAGCAGAGTTTCATTCATTCTGATGCTCCTCTTACCGAGCAGTACATAGGTTTTTTGGGCATTAGACACCTGTTACGGGCTGCTTTCTAGGTGTGTGTATGTGGATTTTTTTTATTAGCTAGTAAAAATTGATTGATTCACAGTTGAGAGACGGGCCGAAAGAGCAGAGCTCAACCCTCGCAAGAACAACTAGGTGAACACAGCTAGATAAATACTAACTAACCACGATCTCGTATAATCTACTACACACGCTACCACCTCCCCCCACTCCCTAAATCACTCTACATAAGTCATTAAAAATATAAAACAAATCTATTAATACACAAAAATACTAACTATAAATAAAGGAACCAAATTTTAAACATACAGCGACTCCAGCGTGGTCTAGTCGGAGGAGAACGTGTTCTCATCTGGATAGATTGTGATCGAGCCTGTCGGAACGGTTGTGTAACTGCAGGGCACAAATATTTGTGTGTCCCCTCCTGTAGCTGCCTCTGTTTCGACAGGTTCCCTGGATAGCTGGAATTGGCCTGGCCCTAGGAAAGTGGGGAAGGGGTGAAATTCGTTGGGCCCACAAATGGATACCTTGGATCCATAGACCTAGGGTAGGTCTAATCACCTGGGATTCGAACCCACGGTGGGAATAAGGGAGGAGATTTAGGGGAGGAGGGACACAAATGGTTCCTGGAACCAAATCTCACATATATCCGGACACTCACACACACACACCCTTATCCGAACATTCACAGGGACACTCACACACACACATCCATAGACTGCGATAAGGGAGACCATCTGAGGGGACACAGATGGCCTCCTGAAACCACAGATGTAACCGGACACTCCGGTCCGGTTACATCATCCGGACACTCACAGTGACACTCACACTCACACACTGACACACATCCATAGACACAAACTGTGATTAGGGAGACCATCTGAGGGGACACAGATGGCCTCCTGAAACCATAATCATCCGGACACTCACAGGGACCCCCACACTCACCCGGACACTCACACTAACACACTGACACACATCCATAGACAAAAACTGTGATAAGGGAGACCATCTGAGGGGACACAGATGGTCTCCTGGACCCACAGGGTCCATATCCATACAGATCAATATTTAAATATACATATATATTTATAAATATAATTTTTTTATATATTTTATTTATTTATTTAAATAAATATTATTTATTTAAAAATAATAAATTTTATATATTTAAATATATCTTTTTTTTCGTATATTTTATTATACAATAAATTTATTTATTTATATAATTTATATAATTGTATAAATATATGGATCTTATGGATCTTATATAAGATCCAAGATTTGGACCACACACACAAGATTTGGGATCCAAGAGTCAATGCTCGATCCTGCAAGCACAAATAAGTGAGTACACACACACACACACACACACACACAGGCGGGACCAAAAAGCCAGAGCTCAACCCCTGCAAACAGAACCAGGTGAGAATACACACACACACACACACACACACACACACACACACACACACACACACACTAGTTTATAATGGACTGTTTTGTGTTCGTATCCATGTGTACTATTGTCATGACCGACAGACACGTGAAGCTGTATGTGTTTATGTGTACCTGTAATTAAACTGACATGTGTACGGTAATTATCTGTATGTGTCCATTTTAAAGTTTCATATTTTTGAATGTTTATTTATGTAAATTGATTGACATATGTACGTATGCCCGCCTTTAGTGTTACTGTAATTTATATGGTTAACATGTATACGTTTGAATGACATAGTTTCCCATTATTGTCACATTTTTTGTTACTGTTCGCTGTTCTCTCTCACTCTCTGACCCCCATCGACTAATTGTGCTCACGTGTGTTTGTTCAAGGTACGGTAACCATTGGCTTTTTACCCAATAATTTGCAACTATTTGCAAACAAACATTTCTAAAGAACATCTATGTTTCTGATAAATATTCTTTTTCCTAACATACAAGTCAATCACACAGTACCTAACCTCAGTCAGAAACACTTTTCTTACTATCTCTCACAACGTCTTTTGCATATATATCCTATCTTAATCAATTTATAATTTAAATTCATAACTGGCAACCCTCTTCCAGCGCCTTCAAGGCCACTAAACATCATTCCTTTCCATTAACCTCTCCCAAATTATCTTTTGCACCAAGACACACACTAGGGGGCTTTATAGCTGAGTGAACAGCGCTCTCGACTCGTAATCCTAGGGTGAACGTTCGATCCCCCGGTGATGGCGTAAACGAAAATCAGCAGAGTTTCATTCATTCTGATGCTCCTCTTACCGAGCAGTACATAGGTTTTTGGGCATTAGACACCTGTTACGGGCTGCTTTCTAGGTGTGTGTATGTGGATTTTTTTTATTAGCTAGTAAAAATTGATTGATTCACAGTTGAGAGACGGGCCGAAAGAGCAGAGCTCAACCCTCGCAAGAACAACTAGGTGAACACAACTAGATAAATACTAACTAACCACGATCTCGTATAATCTACTACACACGCTACCACCTCCCCCCACTCCCTAAATCACTCTACATAAGTCATTAAAAATATAAAACAAATCTATTAATACACAAAAATACTAACTATAAATAAAGGAACCAAATTTTAAACATACAGCGACTCCAGCGTGGTCTAGTCGGAGGAGAACGTGTTCTCATCTGGATAGATTGTGATCGAGCCTGTCGGAACGGTTGTGTAACTGCAGGGCACAAATATTTGTGTGTCCCCTCCTGTAGCTGCCTCTGTTTCGACAGGTTCCCTGGATAGCTGGAATTGGCCTGGCCCTAGGAAAGTGGGGAAGGGGTGAAATTCGTTGGGCCCACAAATGGATACCTTGGATCCATAGACCTAGGGTAGGTCTAATCACCTGGGATTCGAACCCACGGTGGGAATAAGGGAGGAGATTTAGGGGAGGAGGGACACAAATGGTTCCTGGAACCAAATCTCACATATATCCGGACACTCACACACACACACCCTTATCCGAACATTCACAGGGACACTCACACACACACATCCATAGACTGTGATAAGGGAGACCATCTGAGGGGACACAGATGGCCTCCTGAAACCACAGATGTAACCGGACACTCCGGTCCGGTTACATCATCCGGACACTAACAGTGACACTCACACTCACACACTGACACACATCCATAGACACAAACTGTGATTAGGGAGACCATCTGAGGGGACACAGATGGCCTCCTGAAACCATAATCATCCGGACACTCACAGGGACCCCCACACTCACCCGGACACTCACACTAACACACTGACACACATCCATAGACAAAAACTGTGATAAGGGAGACCATCTGAGGGGACACAGATGGTCTCCTGGACCCACAGGGTCCATATCCATACAGATCAATATTTAAATATACATATATATTTATAAATATAATTTTTTTATATATTTTATTTATTTATTTAAATAAATATTATTTATTTAAAAATAATAAATTTTATATATTTAAATATATCTTTTTTTTCGTATATTTTATTATACAATAAATTTATTTATTTATATAATTTATATAATTGTATAAATATATGGATCTTATGGATCTTATATAAGATCCAAGATTTGGACCACACACACAAGATTTGGGATCCAAGAGTCAATGCTCGATCCTGCAAGCACAAATAAGTGAGTACACACACACACACACACACACACACAGGCGGGACCAAAAAGCCAGAGCTCAACCCCTGCAAACAGAACCAGGTGAGAATACACACACACACACACACACACACTAGTTTATAATGGACTGTTTTGTGTTCGTATCCATGTGTACTATTGTCATGACCGACAGACACGTGAAGCTGTATGTGTTTATGTGTACCTGTAATTAAACTGACATGTGTACGGTAATTATCTGTATGTGTCCATTTTAAAGTTTCATATTTTTGAATGTTTATTTATGTAAATTGATTGACATATGTACGTATGCCCGCCTTTAGTGTTACTGTAATTTATATGGTTAACATGTATACGTTTGAATGACATAGTTTCCCATTATTGTCACATTTTTTGTTACTGTTCGCTGTTCTCTCTCACTCTCTGACCCCCATCGACTAATTGTGCTCACGTGTGTTTGTTCAAGGTACGGTAACCATTGGCTTTTTACCCAATAATTTGCAACTATTTGCAAACAAACATTTCTAAAGAACATCTATGTTTCTGATAAATATTCTTTTTCCTAACATACAAGTCAATCACACAGTACCTAACCTCAGTCAGAAACACTTTTCTTACTATCTCTCACAACGTCTTTTGCATATATATCCTATCTTAATCAATTTATAATTTAAATTCATAACTGGCAACCCTCTTCCAGCGCCTTCAAGGCCACTAAACATCATTCCTTTCCATTAACCTCTCCCAAATTATCTTTTGCACCAAGACACACACTAGGGGGCTTTATAGCTGAGTGAACAGCGCTCTCGACTCGTAATCCTAGGGTGAACGTTCGATCCCCCGGTGATGGCGTAAACGAAAATCAGCAGAGTTTCATTCATTCTGATGCTCCTCTTACCGAGCAGTACATAGGTTTTTGGGCATTAGACACCTGTTACGGGCTGCTTTCTAGGTGTGTGTATGTGGATTTTTTTTATTAGCTAGTAAAAATTGATTGATTCACAGTTGAGAGACGGGCCGAAAGAGCAGAGCTCAACCCTCGCAAGAACAACTAGGTGAACACAACTAGATAAATACTAACTAACCACGATCTCGTATAATCTACTACACACGCTACCACCTCCCCCCACTCCCTAAATCACTCTACATAAGTCATTAAAAATATAAAACAAATCTATTAATACACAAAAATACTAACTATAAATAAAGGAACCAAATTTTAAACATACAGCGACTCCAGCGTGGTCTAGTCGGAGGAGAACGTGTTCTCATCTGGATAGATTGTGATCGAGCCTGTCGGAACGGTTGTGTAACTGCAGGGCACAAATATTTGTGTGTCCCCTCCTGTAGCTGCCTCTGTTTCGACAGGTTCCCTGGATAGCTGGAATTGGCCTGGCCCTAGGAAAGTGGGGAAGGGGTGAAATTCGTTGGGCCCACAAATGGATACCTTGGATCCATAGACCTAGGGTAGGTCTAATCACCTGGGATTCGAACCCACGGTGGGAATAAGGGAGGAGATTTAGGGGAGGAGGGACACAAATGGTTCCTGGAACCAAATCTCACATATATCCGGACACTCACACACACACACCCTTATCCGAACATTCACAGGGACACTCACACACACACATCCATAGACTGTGATAAGGGAGACCATCTGAGGGGACACAGATGGCCTCCTGAAACCACAGATGTAACCGGACACTCCGGTCCGGTTACATCATCCGGACACTAACAGTGACACTCACACTCACACACTGACACACATCCATAGACACAAACTGTGATTAGGGAGACCATCTGAGGGGACACAGATGGCCTCCTGAAACCATAATCATCCGGACACTCACAGGGACCCCCACACTCACCCGGACACTCACACTAACACACTGACACACATCCATAGACAAAAACTGTGATAAGGGAGACCATCTGAGGGGACACAGATGGTCTCCTGGACCCACAGGGTCCATATCCATACAGATCAATATTTAAATATACATATATATTTATAAATATAATTTTTTTATATATTTTATTTATTTATTTAAATAAATATTATTTATTTAAAAATAATAAATTTTATATATTTAAATATATCTTTTTTTTCGTATATTTTATTATACAATAAATTTATTTATTTATATAATTTATATAATTGTATAAATATATGGATCTTATGGATCTTATATAAGATCCAAGATTTGGACCACACACACAAGATTTGGGATCCAAGAGTCAATGCTCGATCCTGCAAGCACAAATAAGTGAGTACACACACACACACACACACACACACAGGCGGGACCAAAAAGCCAGAGCTCAACCCCTGCAAACAGAACCAGGTGAGAATACACACACACACACACACACACACACACACACACACACACACACACACACACACACACACACACACACACACACACACACACACACTAGTTGATAATGGACTGTTTTGTGTTCGTATCCATGTGTACTATTGTCATGACCGACAGACACGTGAAGCTGTATGTGTTTATGTGTACCTGTAATTAAACTGACATGTGTACGGTAATTATCTGTATGTGTCCATTTTAAAGTTTCATATTTTTGAATGTTTATTTATGTAAATTGATTGACATATGTACGTATGCCCGCCTTTAGTGTTACTGTAATTTATATGGTTAACATGTATACGTTTGAATGACATAGTTTCCCATTATTGTCACATTTTTTGTTACTGTTCGCTGTTCTCTCTCACTCTCTGACCCCCATCGACTAATTGTGCTCACGTGTGTTTGTTCAAGGTACGGTAACCATTGGCTTTTTACCCAATAATTTGCAACTATTTGCAAACAAACATTTCTAAAGAACATCTATGTTTCTGATAAATATTCTTTTTCCTAACATACAAGTCAATCACACAGTACCTAACCTCAGTCAGAAACACTTTTCTTACTGTCTCTCACAACGTCTTTTGCATATATATCCTATCTTAATCAATTTATAATTTAAATTCATAACTGGCAACCCTCTTCCAGCGCCTTCAAGGCCACCAAACATCATTCCTTTCCATTAACCTCTCCCAAATTATCTTTTGCACCAATACACACACTAGGGGGCTTTATAGCTGAGTGGACAGAGCTCTCGACTCGTAATCCTAGGGTCAAAGTTCGATCCCCCGGTGATGGCGAAAACGAAAATCAGCAGAGTTTCATTCATTCTGATGCTCCTCTTACCGAGCAGTACATAGGTACTTGTGCATTAGACACCTGTTACGGGCTGCTTTCTTGGTGTGTGTATGTGGATTTTTTTTTATTAGCTAGTAAAAATTGATTGATTCACAGTTGAGAGGCGAGTTGAAAGAGCAGAGCTCAACCCTCGCAAGAACAACTAGGTGAACACAACTAGATAAATACTAACTAACCACGATCTCGTATAATCTACTACACACGCTACCACCTCCCCCCACTCCCTAAATCACTCTACATAAGTCGTTAAAAATATAAAACAAATCAATTAATACACCAAAAATACTAACTATAAATAAAGGAACCAAATTTTAAACATACAGCGACTCCAGCGTGGTCTAGTCGGAGGAGAACGTGTTCTCATCTGGATTGCGATCGAGCCTGTCGGAACGGTTGTGTAACTGCAGGGCACAAATATTTGTGTGTCCCCTCCTGTAGCTGCCTCTGTTTCGACAGGTTCCCTGGATAGCTGGAATTGGCCTGGCCCTAGGAAAGTGGGGAAGGGGTGAAATCCGTTGGGCCCACGGATGGATACCTTGGATCCATAGACCTAGGGTAGGTCTAATCACCTGGGATTCGAACCCACGGTGGGAATAAGGGAGGAGATTTGGGGGAGGAGGGACACAAATGGTTCCTGGAACGAAACCTCACATATATCCGGACACTCACACACACACACACCCTTATCCGAACATTCACAGGGACACTCACACACACACATCCATAGACTGTGATAAGGGAGACCATCTGAGGGGACACAGATGGCCTCCTGAAACCACAGATGTAACCGGACACTCCGGTCCGGTTACATCATCCGGACACTCACAGTGACACTCACACTCACACACTGACACACATCCATAGACACAAACTGTGATTAGGGAGACCATCTGAGGGGACACAGATGGCCTCTTGATACCATAATCATCCGGACACTCACAGGGACCCCCACACTCACCCGGACACTCACACTAACACACTGACACACATCCATAGACAAAAACTGTGATAAGGGAGACCATCTGAGGGGACACAGATGGCCTCCTGGACCCACAGGGTCCATCCATACAGATCAATATTTAAATATACATATATATTTATAAATATAATTTTTTATATATTTATTTTATTTATTTAAATAAATATTATTTATTTAAAAAAAATAAATTTTATATATTTAAATATATCATTTTTTTGTATATTTTATTATATAATAAATTTATTTATTTATATAATTTATATAATTATATAAATATATGGATCTTATATAAGATCCAAGATTTGGACCACACACACAAGATTTGGGATCCAAGAGTCAATGCTCGATCCTGCAAGCACAAATAGGTGAGTACACACACACACACACACACAGGCGGGACCAAAAAGCCAGAGCTCAACCCCTGCAAACAGAACCAGGTGAGAATACACACACACACACACACACACACACACACACACACACACACACTATAATTGAGAGGGCAGCCTCTGCTGCCTGTAGAAATAGATCCCACCTGCTCATCATGGGCGACTTCAATCACGGAAAGATTGACTGGGAGAACAAGGAACCGCATGGAGGCGAGGATACGTGGAGAGCCAAACTATTGGAGGTGGTGACAAGCAACTTTTTAACGCAGCATGTCGGAGAACCCACAAGGATGAGAGGCAATGACGAACCAGCGAGACTCGACCTAGTCTTCACTCTGAACGACTCCGACATAAGAGAAATCGGTTTTGAGGACCCAGTAGGAATGAGCGACCACAGTGTACTGGTGTTTGAGTACTTGATTGAAGAAGGGTTATTGAACTCGAGGAGGGATACCGAAACCAAAAGGTTAGCATACCGAAAGGGAAACTATGAGGGGATAAGAAAATTCCTAACAGATATAGCATGGGAAACAGAGCTCAGGGGAAAGACGGCCCAAGATATGATGGATTACATCACGCAGAAGTGCAAGGACGCAGCAAACAAGTTTGTCCCAGTCCAAAAGGAAAACAGAGAAATGAAGATGAGAAACCCATGGTTTAATCAAAGATGTAGGCTAGCTAAGCAGCAAAGTAAAAGGGCATGGAGAAACTATAGGAATAACAGGACACTGGAGAGCAGAGAAAGATACCAGAATGCCAGGAATGAATATGTCAGGATGAGAAGAGAGGCAGAAAGACAATACGAAAATGACATCGCAAGCAAGGCAAAGACTCAGCCTAAATTGTTGCATAGCCACATTAGGAGAAAAACAACAGTAAAGGAACAGGTTATGAGATTAAGGATAGGGGCGGAAGGATTCACTACAAATGACAAGGAAGTGTGTGAAGAATTGAATAAGAAATTCCAGGAGGTCTTCACCTTAGAACAAGGAGAAATTCCAGAGGTAAGTGAGGGAATAGCTAACCAGGAACCACTGGAAGAGTTTGAGATTACCAGTGGGGAAGTAAGGAAGTGTTTACTAGAGTTGGACGTGACGAAGGCTATAGGCCCAGATGGAATCTCCCCTTGGGTTCTAAAGGAAGGAGCAAGAGAACTGAGCCTACCACTCTCCATAGTGTATAACAAATCACTGGCAACAGGGGAACTGCCAGATACTTGGAAAGCAGCTAACGTAGTCCCGATATACAAGAAAGGGGATAGACAGGAGGCACTGAACTACAGGCCAGTGTCCCTAACCTGCATACCATGCAAGCTGATGGAGAAGATTGTGCGAAAAAAACTAGTGGAGCATCTGGAGCGAAGGAACTTTGTAACACAGCATCAACATGGGTTCAGGGATGGCAGGTCCTGCCTCACAGGGTTACTTGAATTCTACGACCAGGCAACAAAAATAAGGCAAGAAAGAGAAGGGTGGGCAGACTGCATATTTTTGGATTGTCAGAAAGCCTTTGATACAGTGCCACACAAGAGGCTAGTGCGAAAGTTGGAGATGCAGGCTGGAGTGAGAGGGAAGGTACTCCGGTGGATAGAGGAATACCTAAGCAACAGGAGACAACGAGTCTGTGTGAGGGGTGAGGTCTCAGATTGGCGAGACGTCACAAGTGGAGTCCCGCAGGGGTCAGTCCTTGGACCTATACTGTTTCTGGTATATGTAAATGATCTCCCAGAGGGTATAGATTCGTTCCTCTCAATGTTTGCCGACGATGCAAAAATTATGAGGAGGATTGAAACAGAGGATGATAGTAGGAGGCTACAAGATGACCTGGATAGACTGAGTGAATGGTCCAACAAATGGCTGTTGAAGTTCAACCCGAGTAAATGCAAAGTAATGAAACTAGGCAGTGGAAACAGGAGGCCAGGCACAGGATACAGAATAGGAGATGAAGTACTTAATGAAACAGACAGAGAGAAAGATCTAGGAGTTGATATCACACCAAACCTGTCTCCTGAAGCCCACATAAAGAGAATAACGTCTGCGGCATATGCGAGGCTGGCTAACATCAGAACGGCGTTCAGGAACCTGTGTAAGGAATCATTCAGAATCTTGTACACCACATATGTAAGACCAATCCTGGAGTATGCGGCCCCAGCATGGAGCCCGTACCTTGTCAAGCACAAGACGAAGCTGGAAAAAGTCCAAAGGTATGCTACTAGACTAGTCCCAGAACTAAGAGGCATGAGTTATGAGGAAAGGCTGCGGGAAATGCACCTCACGACACTGGAAGACAGAAGAGTAAGGGGGGACATGATCACAACCTACAAAATCCTCAGGGGAATCGACCGGGTAAACAAGGACGAACTTTTCAACACTGGTGGGACGCGAACAAGGGGACACAGGTGGAAGCTGAGTACCCAAATGAGCCACAGAGACGTTAGAAAGAACTTTTTCAGTGTCAGAGTAGTTAGCAAATGGAATGCATTAGGAAGTGATGTGGTGGAGGCTGACTCCATTCACAGTTTCAAATGTAGATATGATAGAGCCCAATAGGCTCAGGAATCTGTACACCAGTTGATTGACGGTTGAGAGGCGGGACCAAAGAGCCAGAGCTCAACCCCCGCAAGCACAATTAGGTGAGTACAATTAGGTGAGTACACACACACACACACACACACACACTCACACTAGTTGATAATGGACTGTTTTGTGTTCGTATCCATGTGTACTATTGTCATGACCGACAGACACGTGAAGCTGTATGTGTTTATGTGTACCTGCAATTAAACTGACATGTGTGCGGTAATTATCTGTATGTTTCCATTTTAAAGGTACATATTTTTGAATGTTTATTTATGCAAATTGATTGACATATGTACGTATGCCCGCGTTTAGTGTTACTGTAATTTATATGGTTAACATGTATACGTTTGAATGACATAGTTTCCCATTATTGTCACATTTTTTGTTACTGTTTCGCTGTTCACTCTCACTCTCTGACCCCCGTCGACTAATTGTGCTCACGTGTGTTTGTTCAAGGTACGGTAACCATTGGCTTTTTACCCAATAATTTGCAACTATTTGCAAACAAACATTTCTAAAGAACATCTATGTTTCTGATAAATATTCTTTTTCCTAACATACAAGTCAATCACACAGTACCTATCCTCAGTCAGAAACACTTTTCTTACTATCTCTCACAACGACTTTTGCATATATATCCTATTTAAATCAATTTATAATTTAAATTCATAACTGGCAACCCTCTTCCAGCGCCTTCAAGGCCACCAAACATCATTCCTTTCCATTAACCTCTCCCAAATTATCTTTTGCACCAATACACACACTAGGGGGCTTTATAGCTGAGTGGACAGAGCTCTCGACTCGTAATCCTAGGGTCAAAGTTCGATCCCCCGGTGATGGCGAAAACGAAAATCAGCAGAGTTTCATTCATTCTGATGCTCCTCTTACCGAGCAGTACATAGGTACTTGTGCATTAGACACCTGTTACGGGCTGCTTTCTTGGTGTGTGTATGTGGATTTTTTTTTATTAGCTAGTAAAAATTGATTGATTCACAGTTGAGAGGCGAGTTGAAAGAGCAGAGCTCAACCCTCGCAAGAACAACTAGGTGAACACAACTAGATAAATACTAACTAACCACGATCTCGTATAATCTACTACACACGCTACCACCTCCCCCCACTCCCTAAATCACTCTACATAAGTCGTTAAAAATATAAAACAAATCAATTAATACACCAAAAATACTAACTATAAATAAAGGAACCAAATTTTAAACATACAGCGACTCCAGCGTGGTCTAGTCGGAGGAGAACGTGTTCTCATCTGGATTGCGATCGAGCCTGTCGGAACGGTTGTGTAACTGCAGGGCACAAATATTTGTGTGTCCCCTCCTGTAGCTGCCTCTGTTTCGACAGGTTCCCTGGATAGCTGGAATTGGCCTGGCCCTAGGAAAGTGGGGAAGGGGTGAAATCCGTTGGGCCCACGGATGGATACCTTGGATCCATAGACCTAGGGTAGGTCTAATCACCTGGGATTCGAACCCACGGTGGGAATAAGGGAGGAGATTTGGGGGAGGAGGGACACAAATGGTTCCTGGAACGAAACCTCACATATATCCGGACACTCACACACACACACACCCTTATCCGAACATTCACAGGGACACTCACACACACACATCCATAGACTGTGATAAGGGAGACCATCTGAGGGGACACAGATGGCCTCCTGAAACCACAGATGTAACCGGACACTCCGGTCCGGTTACATCATCCGGACACTCACAGTGACACTCACACTCACACACTGACACACATCCATAGACACAAACTGTGATTAGGGAGACCATCTGAGGGGACACAGATGGCCTCTTGATACCATAATCATCCGGACACTCACAGGGACCCCCACACTCACCCGGACACTCACACTAACACACTGACACACATCCATAGACAAAAACTGTGATAAGGGAGACCATCTGAGGGGACACAGATGGCCTCCTGGACCCACAGGGTCCATCCATACAGATCAATATTTAAATATACATATATATTTATAAATATAATTTTTTATATATTTATTTTATTTATTTAAATAAATATTATTTATTTAAAAAAAATAAATTTTATATATTTAAATATATCATTTTTTTGTATATTTTATTATATAATAAATTTATTTATTTATATAATTTATATAATTATATAAATATATGGATCTTATATAAGATCCAAGATTTGGACCACACACACAAGATTTGGGATCCAAGAGTCAATGCTCGATCCTGCAAGCACAAATAGGTGAGTACACACACACACACACACACAGGCGGGACCAAAAAGCCAGAGCTCAACCCCTGCAAACAGAACCAGGTGAGAATACACACACACACACACACACACACACACACACACACACACACACACACACACACACACACACACACACTCACACTAGTTGATAATGGACTGTTTTGTGTTCGTATCCATGTGTACTATTGTCATGACCGACAGACACGTGAAGCTGTATGTGTTTATGTGTACCTGCAATTAAACTGACATGTGTGCGGTAATTATCTGTATGTTTCCATTTTAAAGGTACATATTTTTGAATGTTTATTTATGCAAATTGATTGACATATGTACGTATGCCCGCGTTTAGTGTTACTGTAATTTATATGGTTAACATGTATACGTTTGAATGACATAGTTTCCCATTATTGTCACATTTTTTGTTACTGTTTCGCTGTTCACTCTCACTCTCTGACCCCCGTCGACTAATTGTGCTCACGTGTGTTTGTTCAAGGTACGGTAACCATTGGCTTTTTACCCAATAATTTGCAACTATTTGCAAACAAACATTTCTAAAGAACATCTATGTTTCTGATAAATATTCTTTTTCCTAACATACAAGTCAATCACACAGTACCTATCCTCAGTCAGAAACACTTTTCTTACTATCTCTCACAACGACTTTTGCATATATATCCTATTTTAATCAATTTATAATTTAAATTCATAACTGGCAACCCTCTTCCAGCGCCTTCAAGGCCACCAAACATCATTCCTTTCCATTAACCTCTTCCAAATTATCTTTTGCACCAATACACACACTAGGGGGCTTTATAGCTGAGTGGACAGCGCTCTCGACTCGTAATCCTAGGGTCAAAGTTCGATCCCCCGGTGATGGCGTAAACGAAAATCAGCAGTTTCATTCATTCTGATGCTCCTCTTACCGAGCAGTACATAGGTACTAGGGCATTAGACACCTGTTACGGGCTGCTTTCTTGGTGTGTGTATGTGGATTTTGTTTTATTAGCTAGTAAAAATTTATTGATTCACAGTTGAGAGGCGGGCCGAAAGAGCAGAGCTCAACCCTCGCAAGAACAACTAGGTGAACACAACTAGATAAATACTAACTAACCACGATCTCGTATAATCTACTACACACGCTACCACCTCCCCCCACTCCCTAAATCACTCTACATAAGTCGTTAAAAATATAAAACAAATCAATTAATACACCAAAAATACTAACTATAAATAAAGGAACCAAATTTTAAACATACAGCGACTCCAGCGTGGTCTAGTCGGAGGAGAACGTGTTCTCATCTGGATAGATTGCGATCGAGCCTGTCGGAACGGTTGTGTAACTGCAGGGCACAAATATTTGTGTGTCCCCTCCTGTAGCTGCCTCTGTTTCGAAAGGTTCCCTGGATAGCTGGAATTGGCCTGGCCCTAGGAAAGTGGGGAAGGGGTGAAATCCGTTGGGCCCACGGATGGATACCTTGGATCCATAGACCTAGGGTAGGTCTAATCACCTGGAATTCGAACACACAGTGGGAATAAGGGAGGAGATTTGGGGGAGGAGGGACACAAATGGTTCCTGGAACCAAACCTCACATATATCCGGACACTCACACACACACACACACACCCTTATCCGAACATTCACAGGGACACTCACACACACACATCCATAGACTGTGATAAGGGAGACCATCTGAGGGGACACAGATGGCCTCCTGAAACCACAGATATAACCGGACACTCCGGTCCGGTTACATCATCCGGACACTCACAGTGACACTCACACTCACACACTGACACACATCCATAGACACAAACTGTGATAAGGGAGACCATCTGAGGGGACACAGATGGCCTCCTGAAACCACAGATATAACCGGACACTCCGGTCCGGTTACATCATCCGGACACTCACAGTGACACTCACACTCACATACTGACACACATCCATAGACACAAACTGTGATAAGGGAGACCATCTGAGGGGACACAGATGGCCTCCTGAAACCATAATCTTCCGGACACTCACAGGGACCCCCACACTCACCCGGACACTCACACTAACACACTGACACACATCCATAGACAAAAAATGTGATAAAGGAGACCATCTGAGGGGACACAGATGGCCTCCTGGACCCACAGGGTCCATATCCATACAGATCAATATTTAAATATACATATATATTTATAAATATCATTTTTTTATATATTTTATTTATTTATTTAAATAAATATTATTTATTTAAAAATAATAAATTTTATATATTTAAATATATCATTTTTTTCGTATATTTTATCATATAATAAATTTATTTATTTATATAATTTATATAATTATATAAATATATGGATCTTATGGATCTTATATAGGATCCAAGATTTGGACCACACACACAAGATTTGGGATCCAAGAGTCAATGCTCGATCCTGCAAGCACAAATAGGTGTGTACACACACACACACACACACACACACACACACACACACACACACAGGCGGGACCAAAAAGGCAGAGCTCAACCCCTGCAAACAGAACCAGTTGCGATTACACACACACACACACACACACACACACACACACACACACACACACACACACACACACACACACACACACACACACACACACACACACACTCACACTAGTTGATAATGGACTGTTTTGTGTTCGTATCCATGTGTACTATTGTCATGACCGACAGACACATGAAGCTGTATGTGTTTATGTGTACCTGCAATTAAACTGACATGTGTACGGTAATTATCTGTATGTGTCTATTTTAAAGGTACATATTTTTGAATGTTTATTTATGTGAATTGATTGACATATGTACGTATGCCCGCGTTTAGTGTTACTGTAATTTATATGGTTAACATGTATACGTTTGAATGACATAGTTTCCCATTATTGTCACATTTTTTGTTACTGTTTCGCTGTTCACTCTCACTCTCTGACCCCCGTCGACTAATTGTGCTCACGTGTGTTTGTTCAAGGAACGGTAACCATTGGCTTTTTACCCAATAATTTGCCACTATTTGGAAACAAACATTTCTAAAGAACATCTATGTTTCTGATAAATATTCTTTTTCCTAACAAACAAGTCAATCACACAGTACCTAACCTCAGTCAGAAACACTTTTCTTACTATCTCTCACAACGACTTTTGCATATATATCCTATCTTAATCAATTTTTAATTTAAATTCATAACTGGCAACCCTCTTCCAGCGCCTTCAAGGCCACCAAACATCATTCCTTTCCATTAACCTCTCCCAAATTATCTTTTGCACCAATACACACACTAGGGGGCTTTATAGCTGAGTGGACAGCGCTCTCGACTCGTAATCCTAGGGTCAAAGTTCGATCCCCCGGTGATGGCGTAAACGAAAATCAGCAGAGTTTCATTCATTCAGATGCTCCTCTTACCGAGCAGTACATAGGTACTTGGGCATTAGACACCTGTTACGGGCTACTTTCTTGGTGTGTGTATGTGGATTTTTTTTTTATTAGCTAGTAAAAATTGATTGATTCACAGTTGAGAGGCGGGCCGAAAGAGCAGAGCTCAACCCTCGCAAGAACAACTAGGTGAACTCAACTAGATAAATACTAACTAACCACGATCTCGTATAATCTACTACACACGCTACCACCTCCCCCCACTCCCTAAATCACTCTACATAAGTCGTTACATATATAAAACAAATCAATTAATACACCAAAAATACTAACTATAAATAAAGGAACCAAATTTTAAACATACAGCGACTCCAGCGTGGTCTAGTCGGAGGAGAACGTGTTCTCATCTGGATAGATTGCGATCGAGCCTGTCGGAACGGTTGTGTAACTGCAGGGCACAAATATTTGTGTGTCCCCTCCTGTAGCTGCCTCTGTTTCGACAGGTTCCCTGGATAGCTGGAATTGGCCTGGCCCTAGGAAAGTGGGGAAGGGGTGAAATCCGTTGGGCCCACGGATGGATACCTTGGATCCATAGACCTAGGGTAGGTCTAATCACCTGGGATTCGAACCCACGGTGGGAATAAGGGAGGAGATTTGGGGGAGGAGGGACACAAATGGTTCCTGGAACCAAACCTCACATATATCCGGACACTCACACACACACACACACACCCTTATCCGAACATTCACAGAGACACTCACACACACACATCCATAGACTGTGATAAGGGAGACCATCTGAGGGGACACAGATAGCCTCCTGAAACCACAGATGTAACCGAACACTCCGGTCCGGTTACATCATCCGGACACTCACAGTGACACTCACACTCACACACTGACACACATCCATAGACACAAACTGTGATAAGGGAGACCATCTGAGGGGACACAGATGGCCTCCTGAAACCATAATCATCCGGACACTCACAGGGACCCCCACACTCACCCGGACACTCACACTAACACACATCCATAGACTAAAACTGTGATAAGGGAGACCATCTGAGGGGACACAGATGGCCTCCTGGACCCACAGGGTCCATATCCATACAGATCAATATATAAATATACATATATATTTATAAATATAATTTTTTTATATATTTTATTTATTTATTTAAATAAATATTATTTATTTAAAAATACTAAATTTTATATATTTAAATATATCATTTTTTTCGTATATTTTATTATATAATAAATTTATTTATTTATATAATTTATATAATTATATAAATATATGGATCTTATGGATCTTATATAAGATCCAAGATTTGGACCACACACACAAGATTTGGGATCCAAGAGTCAATGCTCGATCCTGCAAGCACAAATAGGTGAGTACACACACACACACACACACACACACACACACACACACACACACACACACACACACACACACACACACACACACACACACACACACACACACACACACACACACACACACACACACTAGTTGATAATGGACTGTTTTGTGTTCGTATCCATGTGTACTATTTTCATGACCGACAGACACGTGAAGCTGTATGTGTTTATGTGTACCTGTAATTAAACTGACATGTGTACGGTAATTATCTGTATGTGTCCATTTTAAAGGTACATATTTTTGAATGTTTATTTATGTAAATTGATTGACATATGTACGTATGCCCGCGTTTAGTGTTACTGTAATTTATATGGTTAACATCTATACGTTTGAATGACATAGTTTCCCATTATTGTCACATTTTTTGTTACTGTTTCGCTGTTCACTCTCACTCTCTGACCCCCGTCGACTAATTGTGCTCACGTGTGTTTGTTCAAGGTACGGTAACCATCGGCTTTTTACCCAATAATTTGCTACTATTTGCAAACAAGCATTTCTAAAGAACATCTATGGTTCTGATAAATATTCTTTTTCCTAACATACAAGTCAATCACACAGTACCTAACCTCAGTCAGAAACACTTTTCTTACTATCTCTCACAACGTCTTTTGCATATATATCCTATCTTAATCAATTTATAATTTAAATTCATAACTGGCAACCCTCTTCCAGCGCCTTCAAGGCCACCAAACATCATTCCTTTCCATTAACCTCTTCCAAATTATCTTTTGCACCAATACACACACTAGGGGGCTTTATAGCTGAGTTTACAGCGCTCTCGACTTGTAATCCTAGGGTCAAAGTTCGATCCCCCGGTGATGGCGTAAACGAAAATCAGCAGAGTTTCATTCATTCTGATGCTCCTCTTACCGAGCAGTACATAGGTACTTGTGCATTAGACACCTGTTACGGGCTGCTTTCTTGGTGTGTGTATGTGGATTTTTTTTTATTAGCTAGTAAAAATTGATTGATTCACAGTTGAGAGGCGGGCCGAAAGAGCAGAGCTCAACCCTCGCAAGAACAACTAGGTGAACACAACTAGATAAATACTAACTAACCACAATCTCGTATAATCTACTACACACGCTACCACCTCCCCCCACTCCCTAAATCACTCTACATAAGTTGTTAAAAATATAAAACAAATCAATTAATACACCAAAAATACTAACTATAAATAAAGGAACCAAATTTTAAACATACAGCGACTCCAGCGTGGTCTAGTCGGAGGAGAACGTGTTCTCATCTGGATAGATTGCGATCGAGCCTGTCGGAACGGTTGTGTAACTGCAGGGCACAAATATTTGTGTGTCCCCTCCTGTAGCTGCCTCTGTTTCGACAGGTTCCCTGGATAGCTGGAATTGGCCTGGCCCTAGGAAAGTGGGGAAGGGGTGAAATCCGTTGGGCCCACGGATGGATACCTTGGATCCATAGACCTAGGGTAGGTCTAATCACCTGGGATTCGAACCCACGGTGGGAATAAGGGAGGAGATTTGGGGGAGGAGGGACACAAATGGTTCCTGGAACCAAACCTCACATATATCCGGACACTCACACACACACACACACACCCTTATCCGAACATTCACAGAGACACTCACACACACACATCCATAGACTGTGATAAGGGAGACCATCTGAGGGGACACAGATAGCCTCCTGAAACCACAGATGTAACCGAACACTCCGGTCCGGTTACATCATCCGGACACTCACAGTGACACTCACACTCACACACTGACACACATCCATAGACACAAACTGTGATAAGGGAGACCATCTGAGGGGACACAGATGGCCTCCTGAAACCATAATCATCCGGACACTCACAGGGACCCCCACACTCACCCGGACACTCACACTAACACACATCCATAGACTAAAACTGTGATAAGGGAGACCATCTGAGGGGACACAGATGGCCTCCTGGACCCACAGGGTCCATATCCATACAGATCAATATTTAAATATACATATATATTTATAAATATAATTTTTTTATATATTTTATTTATTTATTTAAAAATAATAAATTTTATATATTTAAATATATAATTTTTTCGTATATTTTATTATATAATAAATTTATTTATTTATATAATTTATATAATTATATAAATATATGGATCTTATGGATCTTATATAAGATCCAAGATTTGGACCACACACACAAGATTTGGGATCCAAGAGTCAATGCTCGATCCTGCAAGCACAAATAGGTGAGTACACACACACACACACACACACACACACACACACACAGGCGGGACCAAAAAGCCAGAGCTCAACCCCTGCAAACAGAACCAGGTGGGACACACACACACACACACACACACACACACACACACACACACACACACACACACACACACACACACACACACACACACACACACACACTAGTTGATAATGGACTGTTTTGTGTTCGTATCCATGTGTACTATTTTCATGACCGACAGACACGTGAAGCTGTATGTGTTTATGTGTACCTGTAATTAAACTGACATGTGTACGGTAATTATCTGTATGTGTCCATTTTAAAGGTACATATTTTTTAATGTTTATTTATGTAAATTGATTGACATATGTACGTATACCCGCGTTTAGTGTTACTGTAATTTATATGGTTAACATGTATACGTTTGAATGACATAGTTTCCCATTATTGTCGCATTTTTTGTTACTGTTTCGCTGTTCACTCTCACTCTCTGACCCCCGTCGACTAATTGTGCTCACGTGTGTTTGTTCAAGGTACGGTAACCATTGGCTTTTTACCCAATAATTTGCAACTATTTGCAAACAAACATTTCTAAAGAACATCTATGTTTCTGATAAATATTCTTTTTCCTAACTTACAAGTCAATCACACAGTACCTAACCTCAGTCAGAAACACTTTTCTTACTATCTCTCACAACGTCTTTTGCATATATATCCTATCTTAATCAATTTATAATTTAAATTCATAACTGGCAACCCTCTTCCAGCGCCTTCAAGGCCACCAAACATCATTCCTTTCCATTAATCTCTTCCAAATTATCTTTTGCACCAATACACACACTAGGGGGCTTTATAGCTGAGTTTACAGCGCTCTCGACTCGTAATCCTAGGGTCAAAGTTCGATCCCCCGGTGATGGCGTAAACGAAAATCAGCAGAGTTTCATTCATTCTGATGCTCCTCTTACCGAGCAGTACATAGGTACTTGGGCATTAGACACCTGTTACGGGCTGCTTTCTTGGTGTGTGTATGTGGATTTTTTTTTATTAGCTAGTAAAAATTGATTGATTCACAGTTGAGAGGCGGGCCGAAAGAGCAGAGCTCAACCCTCGCAAGAACAACTAGGTGAACACAACTAGATAAATACTAACTAACCACGATCTCGTATAATCTACTACACACGCTACCACCTCCCCCCACTCCCTAAATCACTCTACATAAGTCGTTAAAAATATAAAACAAATCAATTAATACACCAAAAATACTAACTATAAATAAAGGAACCAAATTTTAAACATACAGCGACTCCAGCGTGGTCTAGTCGGAGGAGAACGTGTTCTCATCTGGATAGATTGCGATCGAGCCTGTCGGAACGGTTGTGTAACTGCAGGGCACAAATATTTGTGTGTCCCCTCCTGTAGCTGCCTCTGTTTCGACAGGTTCCCTGGATAGCTGGAATTGGCCTGGCCCTAGGAAAGTGGGGAAGGGGTGAAATCCGTTGGGCCCACGGATGGATACCTTGGATCCATAGACCTAGGGTAGGTCTAATCACCTGGGATTCGAACCCACGGTGGGAATAAGGGAGGAGATTTGGGGGAGGAGGGACACAAATGGTTCCTGGAACCAAACCTCACATATATCCGGACACTCACACACACACACACACACCCTTATCCGAACATTCACAGAGACACTCACACACACACATCCATAGACTGTGATAAGGGAGACCATCTGAGGGGACACAGATAGCCTCCTGAAACCACAGATGTAACCGAACACTCCGGTCCGGTTACATCATCCGGACACTCACAGTGACACTCACACTCACACACTGACACACATCCATAGACACAAACTGTGATAAGGGAGACCATCTGAGGGGACACAGATGGCCTCCTGAAACCATAATCATCCGGACACTCACAGGGACCCCCACACTCACCCGGACACTCACACTAACACACATCCATAGACTAAAACTGTGATAAGGGAGACCATCTGAGGGGACACAGATGGCCTCCTGGACCCACAGGGTCCATATCCATACAGATCAATATTTAAATATACATATATATTTATAAATATAATTTTTTTATATATTTTATTTATTTATTTAAATAAATATTATTTATTTAAAAATACTAAATTTTATATATTTAAATATATCATTTTTTTCGTATATTTTATTATATAATAAATTTATTTATTTATATAATTTATATAATTATATAAATATATGGATCTTATGGATCTTATATAAGATCCAAGATTTGGACCACACACACAAGATTTGGGATCCAAGAGTCAATGCTCGATCCTGCAAGCACAAATAGGTGAGTACACACACACACACACACACACACACAGGCGGGACCAAAAAGCCAGAGCTCAACCCCTGCAAACAGAACCAGGTGAGACACACACACACACACACACACACACACACACACACACACACACACACACACACACACACACACACACACACTAGTTGATAATGGACTGTTTTGTGTTCGTATCCATGTGTACTATTTTCATGACCGACAGACACGTGAAGCTGTATGTGTTTATGTGTACCTGTAATTAAACTGACATGTGTACGGTAATTATCTGTATGTGTCCATTTTAAAGGTACATATTTTTGAATGTTTATTTATGTAAATTGATTGACATATGTACGTATGCCCGCGTTTAGTGTTACTGTAATTTATATGGTTAACATGTATACGTTTGAATGACATAGTTTCCCATTATTGTCACATTTTTTGTTACTGTTTCGCTGTTCACTCTCACTCTCTGACCCCCGTCGACTAATTGTGCTCACGTGTGTTTGTTCAAGGTACGGTAACCATCGGCTTTTTACCCAATAATTTGCCACTATTTGCAAACAAGCATTTCTAAAGAACATCTATGGTTCTGATAAATATTCTTTTTCCTAACATACAAGTCAATCACACAGTACCTAACCTCAGTCAGAAACACTTTTCTTACTATCTCTCACAACGTCTTTTGCATATATATCCTATCTTAATCAATTTATAATTTAAATTCATAACTGGCAACCCTCTTCCAGCGCCTTCAAGGCCATCAAACATCATTCCTTTCCATTAACCTCTTCCAAATTATCTTTTGCACCAATACACACACTAGGGGGCTTTATAGCTGAGTTTACAGCGCTTTCGACTTGCAATCCTAGGGTTAAAGTTCGATCCCCCGGTGATGGCGTAAACGAAAATCAGCAGAGTTTCATTCATTCTGATGCTCCTCTTACCGAGCAGTACATAGGTACTTGGGCATTAGACACCTGTTACGGGCTGCTTTCTTGGTGTGTGTATGTGGATTTTTTTTTATTAGCTAGTAAAAATTGATTGATTCACAGTTGAGAGGCGGGCCGAAAGAGCAGAGCTCAACCCTCGCAAGAACAACTAGGTGAACACAACTAGATAAATACTAACTAACCACAATCTCGTATAATCTACTACACACGCTACCACCTCCCCCCACTCCCTAAATCACTCTACATAAGTCGTTAAAAATATAAAACAAATCAATTAATACACCAAAAATACTAACTATAAATAAAGGAACCAAATTTTAAACATACAGCGACTCCAGCGTGGTCTAGTCGGAGGAGAACGTGTTCTCATCTGGATAGATTGCGATCGAGCCTGTCGGAACGGTTGTGTAACTGCAGGGCACAAATATTTGTGTGTCCCCTCCTGTAGCTGCCTCTGTTTCGACAGGTTCCCTGGATAGCTGGAATTGGCCTGGCCCTAGGAAAGTGGGGAAGGGGTGAAATCCGTTGGGCCCACGGATGGATACCTTGGATCCATAGACCTAGGGTAGGTCTAATCACCTGGGATTCGAACCCACGGTGGGAATAAGGGAGGAGATTTGGGGGAGGAGGGACACAAATGGTTCCTGGAACCAAACCTCACATATATCCGGACACTCACACACACACACACACCCTTATCCGAACATTCACAGAGACACTCACACACACACATCCATAGACTGTGATAAGGGAGACCATCTGAGGGGACACAGATAGCCTCCTGAAACCACAGATGTAACCGAACACTCCGGTCCGGTTACATCATCCGGACACTCACAGTGACACTCACACTCACACACTGACACACATCCATAGACACAAACTGTGATAAGGGAGACCATCTGAGGGGACACAGATGGCCTCCTGAAACCATAATCATCCGGACACTCACAGGGACCCCCACACTCACCCGGACACTCACACTAACACACATCCATAGACTAAAACTGTGATAAGGGTGACCATCTGAGGGGACACAGATGGCCTCCTGGACCCACAGGGTCCATATCCATACAGATCAATATTTAAATATACATATATATTTATAAATATAATTTTTTTATATATTTTATTTATTTATTTAAATAAATATTATTTATTTAAAAATAATAAATTTTATATATTTAAATATATCATTTTTTTCGTATATTTTATTATATAATAAATTTATTTATTTATATAATTTATATAATTATATAAATATATGGATCTTATGGATCTTATATAAGATCCAAGATTTGGACCACACACACAAGATTTGGGATCCAAGAGTCAATGCTCGATCCTGCAAGCACAAATAGGTGAGTACACACACACACACACACACACACACACACACAGGCGGGACCAAAAAGCCAGAGCTCAACCCCTGCAAACAGAACCAGGTGAGACACACACACACACACACACACACACACACACACACACACACACACACACACACACACACACACACACACACACACACACTAGTTGATAATGGACTGTTTTGTGTTCGTATCCATGTGTACTATTTTCATGACCGACAGACACGTGAAGCTGTATGTGTTTATGTGTACCTGTAATTAAACTGACATGTGTACGGTAATTATCTGTATGTGTCCATTTTAAAGGTACATATTTTTGAATGTTTATTTATGTAAATTGATTGACATATGTACGTATGCCCGCGTTTAGTGTTACTGTAATTTATATGGTTAACATGTATACGTTTGAATGACATAGTTTCCCATTATTGTCACATTTTTTGTTACTGTTTCGCTGTTCACTCTCACTCTCTGACCCCCGTCGACTAATTGTGCTCACGTGTGTTTGTTCAAGGTACGGTAACCATCGGCTTTTTACCCAATAATTTGCCACTATTTGCAAACAAGCATTTCTAAAGAACATCTATGGTTCTGATAAATATTCTTTTTCCTAACATACAAGTCAATCACACAGTACCTAACCTCAGTCAGAAACACTTTTCTTACTATCTCTCACAACGTCTTTTGCATATATATCCTATCTTAATCAATTTATAATTTAAATTCATAACTGGCAACCCTCTTCCAGCGCCTTCAAGGCCACCAAACATCATTCCTTTCCATTAACCTCTTCCAAATTATCTTTTGCGCCAATACACACACTAGGGGGCTTTATAGCTGAGTTTACAGCGCTCTCGACTTGTAATCCTAGGGTCAAAGTTCGATCCCCCGGTGATGGCGTAAACGAAAATCAGCAGAGTTTCATTCATTCTGATGCTCCTCTTACCGAGCAGTACATAGGTACTTGGGCATTAGACACCTGTTACGGGCTGCTTTCTTGGTGTGTGTATGTGGATTTTGTTTTATTAGCTAGTAAAAATTGATTGATTCACAGTTGAGAGGCGGGCCGAAAGAGCAGAGCTCAACCCTCGCAAGAACAACTAGGTGAACACAACTAGATAAATACTAACTAACCACAATCTCGTATAATCTACTACACACGCTACCACCTCCCCCCACTCCCTAAATCACTCTACATAAGTCGTTAAAAATATAAAACAAATCAATTAATACACCAAAAATACTAACTATAAATAAAGGAACCAAATTTTAAACATACAGCGACTCCAGCGTGGTCTAGTCGGAGGAGAACGTGTTCTCATCTGGAGAGATTGCGATCGAGCCTTTCGGAACGGTTGTGTAACTGCAGGGCACAAATATTTGTGTGTCCCCTCCTGTAGCTGCCTCTGTTTCGACAGGTTCCCTGGATAGCTGGAATTGGCCTGGCCCTAGGAAAGTGGGGAAGGGGTGAAATCCGTTGGGCCCACGGAGGGATACCTTGGATCCATAGACCTAGGGTAGGTCTAATCACCTGGGATTCGAACCCACGGTGGGAATAAGGGAGGAGATTTGGGGGAGGAGGGACACAAATGGTTCCTGGAACCAAACCTCACATATATCCGGACACTCACACACACACACACACACCCTTATCCGAACATTCACAGAGACACTCACACACACACATCCATAGACTGTGATAAGGGAGACCATCTGAGGGGACACAGATAGCCTCCTGAAACCACAGATGTAACCGAACACTCCGGTCCGGTTACATCATCCGGACACTCACAGTGACACTCACACTCACACTGACACACATCCATAGACACAAACTGTGATAAGGGAGACCATCTGAGGGGACACAGATGGCCTCCTGAAACCATAATCATCCGGACACTCACAGGGACCCCCACACTCACCCGGACACTCACACTAACACACATCCATAGACTAAAACTGTGATAAGGGAGACCATCTGAGGGGACACAGATGGCCTCCTGGACCCACAGGGTCCATATCCATACAGATCAATATTTAAATATACATATATATTTATAAATATAATTTTTTTATATATTTTATTTATTTATTTAAATAAATATTATTTATTTAAAAATAATAAATTTTATATATTTAAATATATCATTTTTTTTGTATATTTTATTATATAATAAATTTATTTATTTATATAATTTATATAATTATATAAATATATGGATCTTATGGATCTTATATAAGATCCAAGATTTAGACCACACACACAAGATTTGGGATCCAAGAGTCAATGCTCGATCCTGCAAGCACAAATAGGTGAGTACACACACACACACACACACAGGCGGGACCAAAAAGCCAGAGCTCAACCCCTGCAAACAGAACCAGGTGAGACACACACACACACACACACACACACACACACACACACACACACACACACACACACACACACACACACACACACACACACACACACACTAGTTGATAATGGACTGTTTTGTGTTCGTATCCATGTGTACTATTTTCATGACCGACAGACACGTGAAGCTGTATGTGTTTATGTGTACCTGTAATTAAACTGACATGTGTACGGTAATTATCTGTATGTGTCCATTTTAAAGGTACATATTTTTGAATGTTTATTTATGTAAATTGATTGACATATGTACGTATGCCCGCGTTTAGTGTTACTGTAATTTATATGGTTAACATGTATACGTTTGAATGACATAGTTTCCCATTATTGTCACATTTTTTGTTACTGTTTCGCTGTTCACTCTCACTCTCTGACCCCCGTCGACTAATTGTGCTCACGTGTGTTTGTTCAAGGTACGGTAACCATCGGCTTTTTACCCAATAATTTGCCACTATTTGCAAACAAGCATTTCTAAAGAACATCTATGGTTCTGATAAATATTCTTTTTCCTAACATACAAGTCAATCACACAGTACCTAACCTCAGTCAGAAACACTTTTCTTACTATCTCTCACAACGTCTTTTGCATATATATCCTATCTTAATCAATTTATAATTTAAATTCATAACTGGCAACCCTCTTCCAGCGCCTTCAAGGCCACCAAACATCATTCCTTTCCATTAACCTCTTCCAAATTATCTTTTGCGCCAATACACACACTAGGGGGCTTTATAGCTGAGTTTACAGCGCTCTCGACTTGTAATCCTAGGGTCAAAGTTCGATCCCCCGGTGATGGCGTAAACGAAAATCAGCAGAGTTTCATTCATTCTGATGCTCCTCTTACCGAGCAGTACATAGGTACTTGGGCATTAGACACCTGTTACGGGCTGCTTTCTTGGTGTGTGTATGTGGATTTTGTTTTATTAGCTAGTAAAAATTGATTGATTCACAGTTGAGAGGCGGGCCGAAAGAGCAGAGCTCAACCCTCGCAAGAACAACTAGGTGAACACAACTAGATAAATACTAACTAACCACAATCTCGTATAATCTACTACACACGCTACCACCTCCCCCCACTCCCTAAATCACTCTACATAAGTCGTTAAAAATATAAAACAAATCAATTAATACACCAAAAATACTAACTATAAATAAAGGAACCAAATTTTAAACATACAGCGACTCCAGCGTGGTCTAGTCGGAGGAGAACGTGTTCTCATCTGGATAGATTGCGATCGAGCCTGTCGGAACGGTTGTGTAACTGCAGGGCACAAATATTTGTGTGTCCCCTCCTGTAGCTGCCTCTGTTTCGACAGGTTCCCTGGATAGCTGGAATTGGCCTGGCCCTAGGAAAGTGGGGAAGGGGTGAAATCCGTTGGGCCCACGGAGGGATACCTTGGATCCATAGACCTAGGGTAGGTCTAATCACCTGGGATTCGAACCCACGGTGGGAATAAGGGAGGAGATTTGGGGGAGGAGGGACACAAATGGTTCCTGGAACCAAACCTCACATATATCCGGACACTCACACACACACACACACACCCTTATCCGAACATTCACAGAGACACTCACACACACACATCCATAGACTGTGATAAGGGAGACCATCTGAGGGGACACAGATAGCCTCCTGAAACCACAGATGTAACCGAACACTCCGGTCCGGTTACATCATCCGGACACTCACAGTGACACTCACACTCACACTGACACACATCCATAGACACAAACTGTGATAAGGGAGACCATCTGAGGGGACACAGATGGCCTCCTGAAACCATAATCATCCGGACACTCACAGGGACCCCCACACTCACCCGGACACTCACACTAACACACATCCATAGACTAAAACTGTGATAAGGGAGACCATCTGAGGGGACACAGATGGCCTCCTGGACCCACAGGGTCCATATCCATACAGATCAATATTTAAATATACATATATATTTATAAATATAATTTTTTTATATATTTTATTTATTTATTTAAATAAATATTATTTATTTAAAAATAATAAATTTTATATATTTAAATATATCATTTTTTTCGTATATTTTATTATATAATAAATTTATTTATTTATATAATTTATATAATTATATAAATATATGGATCTTATGGATCTTATATAAGATCCAAGATTTGGACCACACACACAAGATTTGGGATCCAAGAGTCAATGCTCGATCCTGCAAGCACAAATAGGTGAGTACACACACACACACACACACACACACACACACACACACACACACACACACACACACACACACACAGGCGGGACCAAAAAGCCAGAGCTCAACCCCTGCAAACAGAACCAGGTGAGACACACACACACACACACACACACACACACACACACACACACACACACTAGTTGATAATGGACTGCTTTGTGTTCGTATCCATGTGTACTATTGTCATGACCGACAGACACGTGAAGCTGTATGTGTTTATGTGTACCTGTAATTAAACTGACATGTGTACGGTAATTATCTGTATGTGTCCATTTTAAAGGTACATATTTTTGAATGTTTATTTATGTAAATTGATTGACATATGTACGTATGCCCGCGTTTAGTGTTACTGTAATTTATATGGTTAACATGTATACGTTTGAATGACATAGTTTCCCATTATTGTCACATTTTTTGTTACTGTTTCGCTGTTCACTCTCACTCTGACCCCCGTCGACTAATTGTGCTCACGTGTGTTTGTTCAAGGTACGGTAACCATCGGCTTTTTACCCAATAATTTGCCACTATTTGCAAACAAGCATTTCTAAAGAACATCTATGGTTCTGATAAATATTCTTTTTCCTAACATACAAGTCAATCACACAGTACCTAACCTCAGTCAGAAACACTTTTCTTACTATCTCTCACAACGTCTTTTGCATATATATCCTATCTTAATCAATTTATAATTTAAATTCATAACTGGCAACCCTCTTCCAGCGCCTTCAAGGCCATCAAACATCATTCCTTTCCATTAACCTCTTCCAAATTATCTTTTGCACCAATACACACACTAGGGGGCTTTATAGCTGAGTTTACAGCGCTCTCGACTTGTAATCCTAGGGTCAAAGTTCGATCCCCCGGTGATGGCGTAAACGAAAATCAGCAGAGTTTCATTCATTCTGATGCTCCTCTTACCGAGCAGTACATAGGTACTTGGGCATTAGACACCTGTTACGGGCTGCTTTCTTGGTGTGTGTATGTGGATTTTTTTTTATTAGCTAGTAAAAATTGATTGATTCACAGTTGAGAGGCGGGCCGAAAGAGCAGAGCTCAACCCTCGCAAGAACAACTAGGTGAACACAACTAGATAAATACTAACTAACCACGATCTCGTATAATCTACTACACACGCTACCACCTCCCCCCACTCCCTAAATCACTCTACATAAGTCGTTAAAAATATAAAACAAATCAATTAATACACCAAAAATACTAACTATAAATAAAGGAACCAAATTTTAAACATACAGCGACTCCAGCGTGGTCTAGTCGGAGGAGAACGTGTTCTCATCTGGATAGATTGCGATCGAGCCTGTCGGAACGGTTGTGTAACTGCAGGGCACAAATATTTGTGTGTCCCCTCCTGTAGCTGCCTCTGTTTCGACAGGTTCCCTGGATAGCTGGAATTGGCCTGGCCCTAGGAAAGTGGGGAAGGGGTGAAATCCGTTGGGCCCACGGATGGATACCTTGGATCCATAGACCTAGGGTAGGTCTAATCACCTGGGATTCGAACCCACGGTGGGAATAAGGGAGGAGATTTGGGGGAGGAGGGACACAAATGGTTCCTGGAATCAAACCTCACATATATCCGGACACTCACACACACACACACACACCCTTATCCGAACATTCACAGAGACACTCACACACACACATCCATAGACTGTGATAAGGGAGACCATCTGAGGGGACACAGATAGCCTCCTGAAACCACAGATGTAACCGAACACTCCGGTCCGGTTACATCATCCGGACACTCACAGTGACACTCACACTCACACACTGACACACATCCATAGACACAAACTGTGATAAGGGAGACCATCTGAGGGGACACAGATGGCCTCCTGAAACCATAATCATCCGGACACTCACAGGGACCCCCACACTCACCCGGACACTCACACTAACACACATCCATAGACTAAAACTGTGATAAGGGAGACCATCTGAGGGGACACAGATGGCCTCCTGGACCCACAGGGTCCATATCCATACAGATCAATATTTAAATATACATATATATTTATAAATATAATTTTTTTTATATATTTTATTTATTTATTTAAATAAATATTATTTATTTAAAAATACTAAATTTTATATATTTAAATATATCATTTTTTTTCGTATATTTTATTATATAATAAATTTATTTATTTATATAATTTATATAATTATATAAATATATGGATCTTATGGATCTTATATAAGATCCAAGATTTGGACCACACACACAAGATTTGGGATCCAAGAGTCAATGCTCGATCCTGCAAGCACAAATAGGTGAGTACACACACACACACACACACACACAGGCGGGACCAAAAAGCCAGAGCTCAACCCCTGCAAACAGAACCAGGTGAGACACACACACACACACACACACACACACACACACACACACACACACACACACACACACACACACACACTAGTTGATAATGGACTGTTTTGTGTTCGTATCCATGTGTACTATTTTCATGACCGACAGACACGTGAAGCTGTATGTGTTTATGTGTACCTGTAATTAAACTGACATGTGTACGGTAATTATCTGTATGTGTCCATTTTAAAGGTACATATTTTTGAATGTTTATTTATGTAAATTGATTGACATATGTACGTATGCCCGCGTTTAGTGTTACTGTAATTTATATGGTTAACATGTATACGTTTGAATGACATAGTTTCCCATTATTGTCACATTTTTTGTTACTGTTTCGCTGTTCACTCTCACTCTCTGACCCCCGTCGACTAATTGTGCTCACGTGTGTTTGTTCAAGGTACGGTAACCATCGGCTTTTTACCCAATAATTTGCCACTATTTGCAAACAAGCATTTCTAAAGAACATCTATGGTTCTGATAAATATTCTTTTTCCTAACATACAAGTCAATCACACAGTACCTAACCTCAGTCAGAAACACTTTTCTTACTATCTCTCACAACGTCTTTTGCATATATATCCTATCTTAATCAATTTATAATTTAAATTCATAACTGGCAACCCTCTTCCAGCGCCTTCAAGGCCATCAAACATCATTCCTTTCCATTAACCTCTTCCAAATTATCTTTTGCACCAATACACACACTAGGGGGCTTTATAGCTGAGTTTACAGCGCTTCTCGACTTGCAATCCTAGGGTTAAAGTTCGATCCCCCGGTGATGGCGTAAACGTAAAATCAGCAGAGTTTCATTCATTCTGATGCTCCTCTTACCGAGCAGTACATAGGTACTTGGGCATTAGACACCTGTTACGGGCTGCTTTCTTGGTGTGTGTATGTGGATTTTTTTTTATTAGCTAGTAAAAATTGATTGATTCACAGTTGAGAGGCGGGCCGAAAGAGCAGAGCTCAACCCTCGCAAGAACAACTAGGTGAACACAACTAGATAAATACTAACTAACCACAATCTCGTATAATCTACTACACACGCTACCACCTCCCCCCACTCCCTAAATCACTCTACATAAGTCGTTAAAAATATAAAACAAATCAATTAATACACCAAAAATACTAACTATAAATAAAGGAACCAAATTTTAAACATACAGCGACTCCAGCGTGGTCTAGTCGGAGGAGAACGTGTTCTCATCTGGATAGATTGCGATCGAGCCTGTCGGAACGGTTGTGTAACTGCAGGGCACAAATATTTGTGTGTCCCCTCCTGTAGCTGCCTCTGTTTCGACAGGTTCCCTGGATAGCTGGAATTGGCCTGGCCCTAGGAAAGTGGGGAAGGGGTGAAATCCGTTGGGCCCACGGATGGATACCTTGGATCCATAGACCTAGGGTAGGTCTAATCACCTGGGATTCGAACCCACGGTGGGAATAAGGGAGGAGATTTGGGGGAGGAGGGACACAAATGGTTCCTGGAACCAAACCTCACATATATCCGGACACTCACACACACACACACACACCCTTATCCGAACATTCACAGAGACACTCACACACACACATCCATAGACTGTGATAAGGGAGACCATCTGAGGGGACACAGATAGCCTCCTGAAACCACAGATGTAACCGAACACTCCGGTCCGGTTACATCATCCGGACACTCACAGTGACACTCACACTCACACACTGACACACATCCATAGACACAAACTGTGATAAGGGAGACCATCTGAGGGGACACAGATGGCCTCCTGAAACCATAATCATCCGGACACTCACAGGGACCCCCACACTCACCCGGACACTCACACTAACACACATCCATAGACTAAAACTGTGATAAGGGTGACCATCTGAGGGGACACAGATGGCCTCCTGGACCCACAGGGTCCATATCCATACAGATCAATATTTAAATATACATATATATTTATAAATATAATTTTTTTATATATTTTATTTATTTATTTAAATAAATATTATTTATTTAAAAATAATAAATTTTATATATTTAAATATATCATTTTTTTCGTATATTTTATTATATAATAAATTTATTTATTTATATAATTTATATAATTATATAAATATATGGATCTTATGGATCTTATATAAGATCCAAGATTTGGACCACACACACAAGATTTGGGATCCAAGAGTCAATGCTCGATCCTGCAAGCACAAATAGGTGAGTACACACACACACACACACACACACACACACAGGCGGGACCAAAAAGCCAGAGCTCAACCCCTGCAAACAGAACCAGGTGAGACACACACACACACACACACACACACACACACACACACACACACACACACACACACACACACACACACACACACACACTAGTTGATAATGGACTGTTTTGTGTTCGTATCCATGTGTACTATTTTCATGACCGACAGACACGTGAAGCTGTATGTGTTTATGTGTACCTGTAATTAAACTGACATGTGTACGGTAATTATCTGTATGTGTCCATTTTAAAGGTACATATTTTTGAATGTTTATTTATGTAAATTGATTGACATATGTACGTATGCCCGCGTTTAGTGTTACTGTAATTTATATGGTTAACATGTATACGTTTGAATGACATAGTTTCCCATTATTGTCACATTTTTTGTTACTGTTTCGCTGTTCACTCTCACTCTCTGACCCCCGTCGACTAATTGTGCTCACGTGTGTTTGTTCAAGGTACGGTAACCATCGGCTTTTTACCCAATAATTTGCCACTATTTGCAAACAAGCATTTCTAAAGAACATCTATGGTTCTGATAAATATTCTTTTTCCTAACATACAAGTCAATCACACAGTACCTAACCTCAGTCAGAAACACTTTTCTTACTATCTCTCACAACGTCTTTTGCATATATATCCTATCTTAATCAATTTATAATTTAAATTCATAACTGGCAACCCTCTTCCAGCGCCTTCAAGGCCACCAAACATCATTCCTTTCCATTAACCTCTTCCAAATTATCTTTTGCGCCAATACACACACTAGGGGGCTTTATAGCTGAGTTTACAGCGCTCTCGACTTGTAATCCTAGGGTCAAAGTTCGATCCCCCGGTGATGGCGTAAACGAAAATCAGCAGAGTTTCATTCATTCTGATGCTCCTCTTACCGAGCAGTACATAGGTACTTGGGCATTAGACACCTGTTACGGGCTGCTTTCTTGGTGTGTGTATGTGGATTTTGTTTTATTAGCTAGTAAAAATTGATTGATTCACAGTTGAGAGGCGGGCCGAAAGAGCAGAGCTCAACCCTCGCAAGAACAACTAGGTGAACACAACTAGATAAATACTAACTAACCACAATCTCGTATAATCTACTACACACGCTACCACCTCCCCCCACTCCCTAAATCACTCTACATAAGTCGTTAAAAATATAAAACAAATCAATTAATACACCAAAAATACTAACTATAAATAAAGGAACCAAATTTTAAACATACAGCGACTCCAGCGTGGTCTAGTCGGAGGAGAACGTGTTCTCATCTGGAGAGATTGCGATCGAGCCTTTCGGAACGGTTGTGTAACTGCAGGGCACAAATATTTGTGTGTCCCCTCCTGTAGCTGCCTCTGTTTCGACAGGTTCCCTGGATAGCTGGAATTGGCCTGGCCCTAGGAAAGTGGGGAAGGGGTGAAATCCGTTGGGCCCACGGAGGGATACCTTGGATCCATAGACCTAGGGTAGGTCTAATCACCTGGGATTCGAACCCACGGTGGGAATAAGGGAGGAGATTTGGGGGAGGAGGGACACAAATGGTTCCTGGAACCAAACCTCACATATATCCGGACACTCACACACACACACACACACCCTTATCCGAACATTCACAGAGACACTCACACACACACATCCATAGACTGTGATAAGGGAGACCATCTGAGGGGACACAGATAGCCTCCTGAAACCACAGATGTAACCGAACACTCCGGTCCGGTTACATCATCCGGACACTCACAGTGACACTCACACTCACACTGACACACATCCATAGACACAAACTGTGATAAGGGAGACCATCTGAGGGGACACAGATGGCCTCCTGAAACCATAATCATCCGGACACTCACAGGGACCCCCACACTCACCCGGACACTCACACTAACACACATCCATAGACTAAAACTGTGATAAGGGAGACCATCTGAGGGGACACAGATGGCCTCCTGGACCCACAGGGTCCATATCCATACAGATCAATATTTAAATATACATATATATTTATAAATATAATTTTTTTATATATTTTATTTATTTATTTAAATAAATATTATTTATTTAAAAATAATAAATTTTATATATTTAAATATATCATTTTTTTTGTATATTTTATTATATAATAAATTTATTTATTTATATAATTTATATAATTATATAAATATATGGATCTTATGGATCTTATATAAGATCCAAGATTTAGACCACACACACAAGATTTGGGATCCAAGAGTCAATGCTCGATCCTGCAAGCACAAATAGGTGAGTACACACACACACACACACACAGGCGGGACCAAAAAGCCAGAGCTCAACCCCTGCAAACAGAACCAGGTGAGACACACACACACACACACACACACACACACACACACACACACACACACACACACACACACACACACACACACACACACACACACTAGTTGATAATGGACTGTTTTGTGTTCGTATCCATGTGTACTATTTTCATGACCGACAGACACGTGAAGCTGTATGTGTTTATGTGTACCTGTAATTAAACTGACATGTGTACGGTAATTATCTGTATGTGTCCATTTTAAAGGTACATATTTTTGAATGTTTATTTATGTAAATTGATTGACATATGTACGTATGCCCGCGTTTAGTGTTACTGTAATTTATATGGTTAACATGTATACGTTTGAATGACATAGTTTCCCATTATTGTCACATTTTTTGTTACTGTTTCGCTGTTCACTCTCACTCTCTGACCCCCGTCGACTAATTGTGCTCACGTGTGTTTGTTCAAGGTACGGTAACCATCGGCTTTTTACCCAATAATTTGCCACTATTTGCAAACAAGCATTTCTAAAGAACATCTATGGTTCTGATAAATATTCTTTTTCCTAACATACAAGTCAATCACACAGTACCTAACCTCAGTCAGAAACACTTTTCTTACTATCTCTCACAACGTCTTTTGCATATATATCCTATCTTAATCAATTTATAATTTAAATTCATAACTGGCAACCCTCTTCCAGCGCCTTCAAGGCCACCAAACATCATTCCTTTCCATTAACCTCTTCCAAATTATCTTTTGCGCCAATACACACACTAGGGGGCTTTATAGCTGAGTTTACAGCGCTCTCGACTTGTAATCCTAGGGTCAAAGTTCGATCCCCCGGTGATGGCGTAAACGAAAATCAGCAGAGTTTCATTCATTCTGATGCTCCTCTTACCGAGCAGTACATAGGTACTTGGGCATTAGACACCTGTTACGGGCTGCTTTCTTGGTGTGTGTATGTGGATTTTGTTTTATTAGCTAGTAAAAATTGATTGATTCACAGTTGAGAGGCGGGCCGAAAGAGCAGAGCTCAACCCTCGCAAGAACAACTAGGTGAACACAACTAGATAAATACTAACTAACCACAATCTCGTATAATCTACTACACACGCTACCACCTCCCCCCACTCCCTAAATCACTCTACATAAGTCGTTAAAAATATAAAACAAATCAATTAATACACCAAAAATACTAACTATAAATAAAGGAACCAAATTTTAAACATACAGCGACTCCAGCGTGGTCTAGTCGGAGGAGAACGTGTTCTCATCTGGATAGATTGCGATCGAGCCTGTCGGAACGGTTGTGTAACTGCAGGGCACAAATATTTGTGTGTCCCCTCCTGTAGCTGCCTCTGTTTCGACAGGTTCCCTGGATAGCTGGAATTGGCCTGGCCCTAGGAAAGTGGGGAAGGGGTGAAATCCGTTGGGCCCACGGAGGGATACCTTGGATCCATAGACCTAGGGTAGGTCTAATCACCTGGGATTCGAACCCACGGTGGGAATAAGGGAGGAGATTTGGGGGAGGAGGGACACAAATGGTTCCTGGAACCAAACCTCACATATATCCGGACACTCACACACACACACACACACCCTTATCCGAACATTCACAGAGACACTCACACACACACATCCATAGACTGTGATAAGGGAGACCATCTGAGGGGACACAGATAGCCTCCTGAAACCACAGATGTAACCGAACACTCCGGTCCGGTTACATCATCCGGACACTCACAGTGACACTCACACTCACACTGACACACATCCATAGACACAAACTGTGATAAGGGAGACCATCTGAGGGGACACAGATGGCCTCCTGAAACCATAATCATCCGGACACTCACAGGGACCCCCACACTCACCCGGACACTCACACTAACACACATCCATAGACTAAAACTGTGATAAGGGAGACCATCTGAGGGGACACAGATGGCCTCCTGGACCCACAGGGTCCATATCCATACAGATCAATATTTAAATATACATATATATTTATAAATATAATTTTTTTATATATTTTATTTATTTATTTAAATAAATATTATTTATTTAAAAATAATAAATTTTATATATTTAAATATATCATTTTTTTCGTATATTTTATTATATAATAAATTTATTTATTTATATAATTTATATAATTATATAAATATATGGATCTTATGGATCTTATATAAGATCCAAGATTTGGACCACACACACAAGATTTGGGATCCAAGAGTCAATGCTCGATCCTGCAAGCACAAATAGGTGAGTACACACACACACACACACACACACACACACACACACACACACACACACACACACACACACACAGGCGGGACCAAAAAGCCAGAGCTCAACCCCTGCAAACAGAACCAGGTGAGACACACACACACACACACACACACACACACACACACACACACACACACTAGTTGATAATGGACTGCTTTGTGTTCGTATCCATGTGTACTATTGTCATGACCGACAGACACGTGAAGCTGTATGTGTTTATGTGTACCTGTAATTAAACTGACATGTGTACGGTAATTATCTGTATGTGTCCATTTTAAAGGTACATATTTTTGAATGTTTATTTATGTAAATTGATTGACATATGTACGTATGCCCGCGTTTAGTGTTACTGTAATTTATATGGTTAACATGTATACGTTTGAATGACATAGTTTCCCATTATTGTCACATTTTTTGTTACTGTTTCGCTGTTCACTCTCACTCTGACCCCCGTCGACTAATTGTGCTCACGTGTGTTTGTTCAAGGTACGGTAACCATCGGCTTTTTACCCAATAATTTGCCACTATTTGCAAACAAGCATTTCTAAAGAACATCTATGGTTCTGATAAATATTCTTTTTCCTAACATACAAGTCAATCACACAGTACCTAACCTCAGTCAGAAACACTTTTCTTACTATCTCTCACAACGTCTTTTGCATATATATCCTATCTTAATCAATTTATAATTTAAATTCATAACTGGCAACCCTCTTCCAGCGCCTTCAAGGCCATCAAACATCATTCCTTTCCATTAACCTCTTCCAAATTATCTTTTGCACCAATACACACACTAGGGGGCTTTATAGCTGAGTTTACAGCGCTCTCGACTTGTAATCCTAGGGTCAAAGTTCGATCCCCCGGTGATGGCGTAAACGAAAATCAGCAGAGTTTCATTCATTCTGATGCTCCTCTTACCGAGCAGTACATAGGTACTTGGGCATTAGACACCTGTTACGGGCTGCTTTCTTGGTGTGTGTATGTGGATTTTTTTTTATTAGCTAGTAAAAATTGATTGATTCACAGTTGAGAGGCGGGCCGAAAGAGCAGAGCTCAACCCTCGCAAGAACAACTAGGTGAACACAACTAGATAAATACTAACTAACCACAATCTCGTATAATCTACTACACACGCTACCACCTCCCCCCACTCCCTAAATCACTCTACATAAGTCGTTAAAAATATAAAACAAATCAATTAATACACCAAAA
This sequence comes from Procambarus clarkii, assembly GCF_040958095.1. Classification (NCBI taxonomy): domain Eukaryota; kingdom Metazoa; phylum Arthropoda; class Malacostraca; order Decapoda; family Cambaridae; genus Procambarus; species Procambarus clarkii. The sequence goes on from NC_091215.1 coordinate 15,306,999, forward strand.
ATACTAACTATAAATAAAGGAACCAAATTTTAAACATACAGCGACTCCAGCGTGGTCTAGTCGGAGGAGAACGTGTTCTCATCTGGATAGATTGCGATCGAGCCTGTCGGAACGGTTGTGTAACTGCAGGGCACAAATATTTGTGTGTCCCCTCCTGTAGCTGCCTCTGTTTCGACAGGTTCCCTGGATAGCTGGAATTGGCCTGGCCCTAGGAAAGTGGGGAAGGGGTGAAATCCGTTGGGCCCACGGATGGATACCTTGGATCCATAGACCTAGGGTAGGTCTAATCACCTGGGATTCGAACCCACGGTGGGAATAAGGGAGGAGATTTGGGGGAGGAGGGACACAAATGGTTCCTGGAATCAAACCTCACATATATCCGGACACTCACACACACACACACACACCCTTATCCGAACATTCACAGAGACACTCACACACACACATCCATAGACTGTGATAAGGGAGACCATCTGAGGGGACACAGATAGCCTCCTGAAACCACAGATGTAACCGTACACTCCGGTCCGGTTACATCATCCGGACACTCACAGTGACACTCACACTCACACACTGACACACATCCATAGACACAAACTGTGATAAGGGAGACCATCTGAGGGGACACAGATGGCCTCCTGAAACCATAATCATCCGGACACTCACAGGGACCCCCACACTCACCCGGACACTCACACTAACACACATCCATAGACTAAAACTGTGATAAGGGAGACCATCTGAGGGGACACAGATGGCCTCCTGGACCCACAGGGTCCATATCCATACAGATCAATATTTAAATATACATATATATTTATAAATATATTTTTTTTATATATTTTATTTATTTATTTAAATAAATATTATTTATTTAAAAATAATAAATTTTATATATTTAAATATATCATTTTTTTCGTATATTTTATTATATAATAAATTTATTTATTTATATAATTTATATAATTATATAAATATATGGATCTTATGGATCTTATATAAGATCCAAGATTTGGACCACACACACAAGATTTGGGATCCAAGAGTCAATGCTCGATCCTGCAAGCACAAATAGGTGAGTACACACACACACACACACACAGGCGGGACCAAAAAGCCAGAGCTCAACCCCTGCAAACAGAACCAGGTGAGACACACACACACACACACACACACACACACACACACACACACACACACACACACACACACTAGTTGATAATGGACTGTTTTGTGTTCGTATCCATGTGTACTATTTTCATGACCGACAGACACGTGAAGCTGTATGTGTTTATGTGTACCTGTAATTAAACTGACATGTGTACGGTAATTATCTGTATGTGTCCATTTTAAAGGTACATATTTTTGAATGTTTATTTATGTAAATTGATTGACATATGTACGTATGCCCGCGTTTAGTGTTACTGTAATTTATATGGTTAACATGTATACGTTTGAATGACATAGTTTCCCATTATTGTCACATTTTTTGTTACTGTTTCGCTGTTCACTCTCACTCTCTGACCCCCGTCGACTAATTGTGCTCACGTGTGTTTGTTCAAGGTACGGTAACCATCGGCTTTTTACCCAATAATTTGCCACTATTTGCAAACAAGCATTTCTAAAGAACATCTATGGTTCTGATAAATATTCTTTTTCCTAACATACAAGTCAATCACACAGTACCTAACCTCAGTCAGAAACACTTTTCTTACTATCTCTCACAACGTCT